>NC_046979.1:22730990-22875990 GCF_009769545.1 Cyclopterus lumpus
ATATATACAAACTCTCTGTCATAAGCTTAAGGTTTGGAACCACGTGTTCCACATTTCTCCCGTGACTCATTCTTGTCGTAGCCTCGCTAATCTTTGAATAACGTCCAAATCATTTCACTGGTGGGAGGAAATATGAGGTCATGTGATCAAATATTTTAACAGTAAAAACTAAACATCTGTGCTTTTTGTTTTTTATAAGCATATACAAGGAGTTTTTATTGTTAATATGAGACTCATATGGACTCCTTTTACTCATAATATTAACTGATATGGAGTAAGAAGCCCCAACATGGCAATAAACGTCAATTTAGATTTCATAGAAGGTACGTGCACCCATTATCAAACACAATAATATAATAGCCAATGATAAGTACAATTATCTGACTAATAATTATTCACTTTAAACCATCTTACAACCAATGTCATCAAAAATATGCATGTCGGCAACAGAAGCACCAACTAGTCAGCAATTCAAACTGTTACCCATTACCAATTTTAAAATCTATGAGTTCAATATGTGTATGTTGCATTCGCCATCTTTGGCGTTTAAAGCCACAGTTCACCCCAAATATCCCAAATACCGATTTGTCCAGTTACCTGTGGTGCTTTCTATCAGTCTAGATGTGTTGGAGATACTGGCCCTAGAGACGTCTGCCTACTCAATACAATGGGACTGGATGGTCCTCGGCAAGAAATGCTAAATGCTAAGAAATGCTAAGAAATGCTAAAAAAAAGTCTAGCATTACTAACCCGGTTACCCAAGATACGATTTTTCTTCAGGGGGCCGTATAAATGAGATTAGATTTGAAAACAATACTACATTTTTCATTATTACAAAACTCTGCAGACTGAAAGATATCCATCCTGGCAACTCATTTAGCATACAACTGTATCTTGTTTGTGTCTCAAATAATCAGAAAGACTTAAAGTAAGTGGGATCACTAAGGATGCAGATTATTGCACTGGCCTTTATGAATATGGCCACAATGGAAACAGGATGGATTCTCTCTCCAGTGCTCTACAAAACAATACTCAATGCCAGACTGAATTACTTGCTGAGACAAGATATCTTTGCTGTGCAAAATCCATTAACCGCACAGCAAGTGTATCTGAAAGGAAGATTGAAGGGATTGTGGGAGGAACAGCATGTTTTCTTCGGCTTCGGAGCAAACAAGCTGTGTTGGTCCAGACCGCCGTGCTGCTGGACCCCAGACCTGCTGGATCTTACAGGTTCTGGTTCTACCTGACATAACAGGGATCCAGCTGAGGCTGCTGTTGTGATATGAGGAGAGTAACGGGTATGGACCGGTCCGTCCTTTTCAATTCAAGAGACACATGGCAGCATAAAGGGACTTCCTCTTCCTTCTGAATACTAATCCAAGACACTGCCCTTCTGCACATGGCAAAACCATCTCACATATGCAAACGCATGCATGCAAACTATATGTGTACTGTACGCTCATGAATTATGCAGGAAAATGTGATGCAACTGTCTAGACTGTGAAATGGAACACAGGATATCGAAGGTGGAATCCTTCCTTGGTGGAGGCCAGCTAATTGAAGTCCTGAATCCACCTCAGGAGTTGTGTTTAAATCTTCCATTAATCACACCAGCAGTCCGTCAGCGATGACATTTTTCCAGTACAAAATGCACCTCGAGTAAAAGCTGGAAATGAGTCAGCATTTTGACACTTCCGGTTCCCTCCAAATGAAGTCTCAGCGGTTAAAACAAGTCGAAGATATTTTAACGTTTGGGTCTACAATATAAAATATGTCATTGAATGTCCCGCTCTTGAATTTTGAAGCTTCTAAAAAAAAGACGTCTGCTAAGAAACGGTCAATGAGACGACTAAACGTTGGCTTTTATGCTTCAAAAATCATAAAAGTGGTGCGCATTTGTCAAGATTATCATGAAAAACATGTACGTTATCATAAATAGTTTTCCACAGATCTCATCTTCTACAATACTCCAAAGAATTCCAGTGGTAACATCTCATTGGCTTTTTGTGGAGGTAACCAGTTGAACTTCCTGTTGGCCTACAAACATAAGTCATCGCTGCTGCACTCTGCATCTCGGGAAGCACCCTGAAGAAAATGACATTACAATCTTCCTAGTGTGAGTTGATTTGCATTGAAAGTTAGAAATTAATTATCCCTTTTGGCATAGTTATGGCCTCCATGAAGTATATATATGGCACGATGGAGGGACAAAAGAAATGTATTTATTCATGTTCTGTCTATTCCCGACTGACTGGACTCAGTATTACGCGGATCATCCTCGATCATTACTGTCTTCATGGCGAGATGTCGTAGGACCATAATAAACATAACCATCAGCAAACTCAAGGACTCAACAGTGGATGTAGCAGGAAACACGGCCGGTTACTTTACTTCAGTAAAGGAGACTGCTTTTATGCAGCGATCATGGAAATGGCGTCCCGGAGGCCACGTACGGCACGCGGAATATTAAAGAATGCAGAAAGTGTTTTATTAGGCAAGACTTAACAAACCTCAAATATGTGCATTTAAACAAATATGTGCTTAGGCACGAATCCATCAGTCAGCTTATTGTGAGCGATTAGCCCCTTGAGGCAGGAGTCAGTTCCACCTCACTCACAAAGCCAAAACCTGTTACAGTTCATTCATAGAGCCAGGACTGCATTCTGAAACTATGTTATCGTCATTACATACGTTACATAAAATATGTAACGTATGTAATGCAAACTGCCTCCTTGGTGAAAGTCGGACAGTATTTAAGTTAGTATCTAGTTATTAATAAGGAGTTCTATTATTAGTACTGATATAAATATAAGACCATTTTTGGCTATTGGCTATATAAGGCCTATTTTATATATATATATATATATATATATATATATATATATATATATATATATATATATATATAATATTATATAAATTGCGTGTTCAAATTAATGGCATTAGCAAGCATAAATAAGACAATAATTGGCTATTGGCTATATAAGGCCTATAATATACTGTATATCTTTCTTTCTATATATAGAGATATATATATATATATATATATATATATATATATATATATATATATATATATATAATATTATATACATTGTGTGTGCAAATGAATGGCATTAGCAAGCATAAATGAGACAATAATTGGCTATTGGCTATATAAGGACTATAATATACTGTATATATTTCTTACTATATATAGAGAGAGATATATATAATATTATATACATTGTGTGTGTAAATGAATGGCATTAGCAAGCATAAATAAGACAATAATTGGATATTGGCTATAGAAGGCCTATAATAAATATATATATATATATATATATATATTTATATATATATATAATATTATATACATTGCGTGTGCAAATGAATGGCATTAGAAAGAAGCTGTTTAGCTGCCTAGAGCACAATCACTAGTGTCTAATCTTCCATACATCCTCTATTTTGCAATCATCTGCTCTGCATTTATCACATTCATCTCTAAATGTAGTATCTTGTGAAGAGCTTTGTGCTGGGAGGCGAATGAAGGAAGTGAAGCGTCTCATTGATGACGTTTGCATGATGTATGGTGGCTCCGAGTGGCCAAACAAACCTGACGGATGCGGAGAAAAAGAAATGCTGAAAATGGAAGCCGTTACAAAAACATGAATCTTTTAACAGAAAGATAAAAGGTGAGGTTGTGTTTATTCATGAACGTGTGACCGGACACCGACTTGTTGTATTAAAGGCCTCTGGTGTTGAGGGAACAGTGGATGAGTGGAAGAGGAGGGATTTCGGACACCAGGCCTTTGCTTTCTTTTACAACATTTTGATTTGGTCCTCCATCATGTACTGTACACTAACCAAAATGTTCATTCTGTTTGTGATAGAGTTCAAACAGATGCAGTCACTATCTTATTATTCGTATAAAATGTTCTGAGATGTTAATATGCTATTTGAGCAGTGACTCTAAACACCCTTTCATTGTGTGGCCATGAAACAGACAGGGAGGCTGGGAAGACACAAACACAATCCACTTGGCAGAATTCGGAATTCCCCGTCACCGTCCCCGTAACCTTTTTGTGGGTTTTTTCCTACTGACTGTTCCCTCCAAAAGTTAACCGTTTCACTGACGTGCTGCTCAGAGAACTGCAGGACATCCCCGTGGACTCAATGTACCGACGGTCAGGTGTTCCTCACATTAGAGATGCACCGCTTGTTTCACGGCCCCCCTCAGCCCCATCTCCAGGTACTTAAATACAAAGCACTTTCTGTCCATTTCCCCCGAACAGAGAAATAGTGTCTTTAAATTTAAGATGCTCTGCCATCTGTACCAAATGTCTGTGGCGCTTTATGAATGCCACTGACCACAGGGGGAGAGCGACTGAGGGGAAAGACTCACATATCCTCAAATCAATTTACACACACACACACACACACACACACACAGCCTGTTCTGAAGTGGGCGTCAAGTCATCCCTTGTCTCACCTTCATAGTCCGACTGACAGAACTCCAGGAGCCACTCCTCTCAGAGCCACTCCTCTCAAAGCCACTCCTCTAAGAGACACTCCTCTCAAAGCCACTCCTCTCAAAGCCACTCCTCTCAGAGCCACTCCTCTCAGAGCCACTCCTCTCAGAGCCACTCCTCTCAAAGCCACTCCTCTCAGAGACACTCCTCTCAAAGCCACTCCTCTAAGAGACACTCCTCTCAAAGCCACTCCTCTCAGAGACACTCCTCTCAAAGACACTCCTCTCAGAGACACTATTCTCAGAGACACTCTTCTCAGAGACACTCCTCTAAGAGACACTCCTCTCAGAGACACTCCTCTCAAAGACACTCCTCTCAGAGACACTCCTCTCAGAGACACTCTTCTCAGAGACACTCCTCTAAGAGCCACTCTTCTCAGAGCCACTCCTCTCAGAGACACTCTTCTCAGAGCCACACCTCTTTAGAGCCACACCTCTCAGAGCCACACCTCTCAGAGCCACTCCTCTCAGAGCCACACCTCTCAGAGCCACACCTCTTTAGAGCCACACCTCTCAGAGCCACACCTCTCAGAGCCACTCCTCTCAGAGCCACTCTTCTCAGAGCCACACCTCTCAGAGCCACACCTCTTTAGAGCCACACCTCTCAGAGCCACACCTCTCAGAGCCACTCCTCTCAGAGCCACACCTCTCAGAGCCACTCCTCTCAGAGCCACACCTCTTTAGAGCCACACCTCTCAGAGCCACACCTCTCAGAGCCACTCCTCTCAGAGCCACACCTCTCAGAGCCACTCTTCTCAGAGACACTCCTCTAAGAGACACTCTTCTCAGAGCCACTCCTCTCAGAGCCACTCTTCTCAGAGCCACTCCTCTCAGAGCCACTCTTCTCAGAGCCACTCCTCTCAGAGCCACTCTTCTCAGAGCCACACCTCTCAGAGCCACTCTTCTCAGAGACACTCCTCTAAGAGACACTCTTCTCAGAGCCATTCCTCTCCGCGTTGACCTCTTTCTGCTAAAGAAGTACACCAACAACCTAAACCCAACCTCCCGGCGGATGGTTCCCCCACGGTGTTCCAGTCCTCAGAATGCAGCACGTTCCTGCTCACAACCTCATTCAGAACTGAACTTGACTTATAGAAGGGCACAGTCCTTAACGCGGGTCACTGCTGACCCTAAGTCCATTTCTTTTTATTGTCGTACACTGAATGAAGGAAGCAGTTCAGACCTCACGCTTCTCCTGCAGTGCATCTGAACACATGAACTGGGTCTACGGCCGTATACCTCACTGCCTTTGCGTGTCTACTTAGGAAGATTTCACGTAGACTGCCCCCCCCCCAAAAAATAATTCTCCTTGAGAGCTAAACAAACAAATCCGACCCGCAATCAACACTATCGCGTTTCAAACGGCCATTTACACCTCGCTGACACCGCAGCAATGCCCAAAGCGGTGCCAGGCAGACGGGCACAGACGGGACATACCACGGGGGTCGTGTGAGACCTTGACCGAGGGTCTCTCTCTCCTCACCCGGCGAGGGCCGTGACACGGCACCGCAGCGCCTCCCAGCCGTCCCACCAACACACCGACCCGGCAGCTGTTCAGAACTCCCTTTTAGCTCCAAGATGTTACTCAGGGAAATGGAGGCGTGTGTCACTGCGTGGACCCTTTTGGTCAATGTGGTATAATTTAGATGGTTTAAGTCTTCTAAACTCGGCTGTGGAGTCCTCGGGGAGGCTTTGCGCTGAAAACTAGTTTTTGGGATGAATCTATTTTTTTTTCGAGATTCTTTTCTTTCTATTTCCGGGCTGGGGAAGATCAATCTTTTTGGAGGGGTTGACTGTTGTCAAAAAATATTGAGCCTATAGTATTTGTGATAAACAACCAAGTGGTCAATGATAGCACATAGAAGTTCATCCCTGTTCTGTAATGCAGCCTCTAAAACCAGGAAAAGACACTATAGCTTAATACAATATGTAATCTCATATCACGATGCTGATATGAGCCTTATTTAGAAATTGTGTGGGTTCTATGAATAACTTGGGTATCTGTGGAGACTCAGTGGGGCCCTCACATCGTCATACTGGCTCTGCTTTTACCTTTAATTCAAACTTTCTGTGAAACATCTCGATCTTACTCTCCGTTTATTGAGAATTGCAGAAATGCCATTGAATTCCATTGTATAAACCATCTTTTTTCCCAAAAATTGTCTGTCATCACATTCTGAATATTTATCCCCACCTCCCCCCGAACAACTCGCTGCAAATAGCTCATTATGTCTGTTATTTTGGCCCTGCAGCATTTTTGGCAGCGACACCTTCGCTACGCTGAGCCAAAAGCCTGTAAAACACAAACTGAAACGTTTGGCGTCGAAGACGTTGTTCCTGTTATTTAGTGGTGAAAAGGCAGCACGCATCCACGCTGCTGCTGCTGCTGCTGCTGCTGCTGCTGCTGCTGTACCAACACACTCTTTTTATAATCCGAGAGGCTGATTTATGGACACATCTTTAGACGCATTCATATTGTTTTGGTTCTGGCTGGCTAAATTAAATACACACCTTTTGAAAAGGCATTTGAAATGAAACTGTGGATATGCAGAGCAGAACTTCTACTGGGCTTTAATACACTGTGAACATTTGACTTTAATTGGGTGGTAAAATTTGAAGTTATTGCATTTTATCCAAAAAAAATCCCTGTGTCTTTATAGGCAGTTAAGGCAAGGCATCACAACTGGACTCAGTCCTGATTGGCTCCCCTCATTAAATAAGTTTCCAGGCATTGGCACTGCATTAAAGTGGAAAAGCAGGTTTACCTCAATTGCAAGAGCTGCTGCTGTCGGTCAGTCGCGGCCATATTAGGACTCAAATAGTACAAATCAACCTCTGACTGAACCTTGTTTCATAAAAAGGTAATAAAAGAAATGTCTCGCGCCTGGAGTTATTGTGCATTTACATAACATTATGGAACCTTTAACCACATTTGAGGACAACCTGGAAAGGCCTTCATTTGCCAACGGTATAAAGGAATGTGTACAATGTCACACGTCAAAAGAAAAAGCTGCACAGATATTGAAGGGAACCCTTCGAAGTAGCGTACTTTTGACTGAAACCTCCACATCTGTCATTTAGATTGGAGCAGATATATGCAGCAGACAGCTGCCCAAGCCAAATAGCATATCGGTCTGTCTCTTCACAATAGTCTCCATTATGCTCATAGTCTTGTTATGTCTTCTGCAAACCAGAGAGACATGCATTACAAGGAGCTTTACTTTGTTCCTCTGAAACCGACCCTCGATCCACACGCTACTAAATAATATGACCAGTCTCTAGATTTCTGAAGACACTTAAAATTGATAAGACATCCCATTTCTTCCTGAATTCTTCCTCACTGTTCAGGAATGTCTTGAACAATACGATCTTTGGGAGAGCGAGGCTCTTATCGCAGCACATCTCCTAACATGCTAATTACCCCGCACGCAGTTTGAGTTCATTTATTATGCATGAAATAATCTAATATGATGACTGGGATAATTATGCGCACACAGATAAGATAAAAGAGTAGTAACCAATTATGGAGCGGGAGTTGGGAAAAGTAATTATTCTTTGTAGTGGAAAGAAGTCTCGGCTCGAGAAGAAAAAAAAAAGAGAAATAAAATGGGGGTTCGGTCTTTCTTTCAGTTCACGGCTCTGCAATTAACATGTGGAATCATGTCTGCACTCCGCGATGGTGTTTAAGGAATGTTGTGTCGATTGAGCACACGTAACATCGAGAACTTTAAGGGACAAAAATAAGGTTCATTTACATGCCATTTACATCTCTGAGGCTCCTCCCACATGCCACGAGGCCGCCGCAAATCACAGGGAACTCGGCAGTGGTTTTTTGAGAGTTATGAATTTAACTTTTACGTGATGAATTGTGTCGGACTGGAGTTTGAGCGGGGGTTACATAACCACATGAAGAAAAACAAAAGGCATGATTAATACAGAATAAAAACAGACTAACTAAAAGACCATTTATCTGACTCAGGAGTCCGCATGTCCTGAAGCCTCTGTCCCCCATTAGCAGGTCCAGGTTCTTCTCTCCTGATTACTTGCAGAGCCGACGCTCCGGGCCCAACGCGGCACTCTGACACCAGTCGCCAAAGCTCAGAGTCGTCCCCAAGACGGCCTCCCCAAACAACACTAAAACCCCTTTCCACGGGATCGACAGATTTTCTAACTGGCAGCAGAACTCGGGTCTGGGTTGATCCTGCAGTCCTTTCAGAACAGGAAGTGAAGGATAATGAACGAGAACAAAGAGACTTAAACTAACCATCAGCCGCCGCCTGCTCTGTGGCTTCAAACTGGAGGTTAATGTCAGTGGCACCCGTGTTTCCTTACACAGCAGAGTCGTAACGTTCAGAACGTAATGAAGTGAGAAGAGGGGGACGGCGAGGACCCAGGAGACGGCCAACGCCACAACCGCTGGCTCATACGGCTCATAATCACATTGCAACTCTTCATAGATTACACTTTCTGGCACGGTGTAGAGAGCATTGTGTGTCCAACGTAACACAACTGTGTTCAGGGGACATACTTTTTACCAGGGAACAGAGTAAATCAATGTCCTCGTTCACTCACTCACTCTACATGTGTCGTAGAGTGTGTGAGTGTCACAGTGCAGGACTGTCTCCCCAGATCAGACTCCTGTGTGTGTGTGTGTGTGTGTGTGTGTGTGTGTGTGTGTGTGTGTGTGTTTCTTCTTCTTTTCACTCTCTGAAGTGGGTGAAAACTCTGCCCCTGTACAAATAGTTTGGTTCATTAGCTGTTCTCAAAGACTAAAGTGAATGGACATGTTTTAAAGTTAACAACTAAATAGTTGTTGGCGCTTTGCCCACATCCTCCCGAGCGGCGCCGAGCATGTGCAGCTCTCGCCAGAGGGGGAAACGAGATGGCTCACTCCTGAGCTACTTCCATCGTCAGCTCTTTGTTTCATTCTCTGAAAGTAAGCCGGTCGTGGCCCGACGCGGCGTCGGACCGGCCCCTCGTGGTCGAGCCCGCTGTGCACTAAAGCCAGTGAGAGATTCGAATTGTTCGGGGGTTAAACGTTAATAAAGGAAACACTTCCTGTCTCGTGCCTCGAGTTACTTTTTTAGTTGAAGCCAACGGCATGACCTAACCTCACAACATAACCATAACAACTATGAATCATGCTCTTATTTCATTGACATGACATTGACTTGCTGTAAAACTAATTAAATGCACTTTGCATTCGGGTTACAACATTTAGAGATTTGGCCGTTTCGTTACTTAAAAACACGTCCTCACTAGTTGGAAACGCTTATTGGGATGCATTACACATTAACATGTGGTTGTGAACCATATATGTGCATTTAGTTAGTCTGTGTTGTGACTTGTTATGTGAAGCTCAAAGCTGGCTAAACAGTTGGACTCCAGGGGACTCCAAATGGACTCAGCATCGAGACCATTTGAGACGACAATCGACAAGCCAATGACACATCAGCCTGAATGAAATATAATAATACAGGAATTAGAACAGTTTGGTCCTCCTTTAATATCTGAAGAGCGACAAGTCCTATGAAACACCATAAAAGATGACGCCTTCCCACATAGACATGCACTGCACTGAGCTGTCATCAAGTCATGTTTCATAGCCGGGGACAGAGAGGAAGTCATGTTGCAGCTAATAAGAGCGATCAGTGAACCGCCTTCGCTTCGCTGTACGGCGCTCTCACTGACGTCCGTCCATGAGCTGCACTGACAAGTGGAGGTTAACAGAAAGTACAGGAATGGACGTGGAGAGAGAGTCTCACGTCAAAATAAAGGAGCAGCTATAGACTGAGCGAAAATATTGTCCTTCAGATCAATTGTGTCCTGGGGTGCAATACGCCGAAACATTCAGATGAGATGCGAGTGGCACGAAAGAGCAAAACACTTGAATAATATCTCTGGAGAGGACTCTGAAAACCGGAGCCGTGTTCCAGTAAATAGCCCTTTGGAGGTCACAACTTTAGCGCTGTTGCATTTCCTTTCAAAGTGCAGCACACTTTAATGGGCTGCTCTGGCAATAATCAAAGGGGGATTTCAAAAGGCCATCTACCGCCATTTCAAAGCTCCCAACCTAGCTCCTCTGTGCGTGGAACAGCTGCAAATGTCCCCGAGAGGGGAAAAGCACCACGTCGAGGCGAGAGTCCACGTCGGTAAGAGAAGTTAGCCGCTTGCCTGTCCGTCTTCAGCTCTGTGCTGACGGGGTCTGACTCACAGAGGAGGACCAGCAGCCTTCCTGCTGCCGGCAGCCCGCAGTGCCCCAAAACAGCTGGAACTAAACCTGCAGTCGGAAACCGCTGGAGCTTAAAGCGATACTTTGAGCATTTTCATCCTTAATGTGAACAAAACAGGTTGCACATCCCTCCATGTTGCCAGCACCTAAAGGCCCCGTTTATCTAGCAGAGAGGACATATGCCACTCTCTCTGCCAACTGGTTCAGTGGTCCTACTCTTCCCACAATGAGGCTCTAGGTTCCCCTCTTGACTCGGTTCTTTTCAAAATAAAATAAAATCTTCACGGGAAGTTAGGTCTGGGCAACAAAAACAATAAAACCACTTAGAGTGAGGAAAAGATCTCGGGTTGACCGACGAGTCAAGTGATGAACGAGTGACGTGACAAAATAAGTCAACGTGGATTTGTTGGTTTCACCCGGGACACTAACAGCAGTCTCCTTTGTGAAAGTCCTGTTTATTTCATCGTACTGTATCAAATGTCTTTTGTTCCACCGTCAAGCTTTGATTGAGCTTTTTTGATTGATGCTTCAAATTTCATATTTAATGTCATCAGGCTGAACAATGACAAATACAGACAAACTTACTAATATTACAATAGCAATGTTACTAAAGGTAAACACAGAGTAAAAAGCCGTGTGGTGAGTTCTGAAGCTTTTACGTGTCTTTAAGAGTCTAAATGTGACGACTGGACGTCCTCACCGGGACACTGGTCCACCTGGACGTCCCTTACTGGGACACTGGTCCACCTGGACGTCCCTTACTGGGACACTGGTCCTCCTGGACGTTCCTCACCGGGACACTGGTCCTCCTGGACGTCCTCACCGGGACACTGGTCCACCTGGACGTCCCTTACTGGGACACTGGTCCACCTGGACGTCCCTTACTGGGACACTGGTCCTCCTGGACGTTCCTCACCGGGACACTGGTCCTCCTGGACGTCCTCACCGGGACACTGGTCCACCTGGACGTCCCTTACTGGGACACTGGTCCACCTGGACGTCCCTTACTGGGACACTGGTCCTCCTGGACGTCCCTTACTGGGACACTGGTCCTCCTGGACGTTCCTCACCGGGACACTGGTCCTCCTGGACGTCCCTTACTGGGACACTGGTCCTCCTGGACGTCCTCACAGGGTCACTGGTCCTCCTGGACGTCCTCACTGGGACACTGGTCCTCCTGGATGTCCTCACTGGGACACTGGTCCTCCTGGATGTCCTCACTGGGACACTGGTCCTCCTGGACATCCTCACTAGGACACTGGTCCTCCTGGACGTCCTCACCGGGACACTGGTCCTCCTGGACGTCCCTTACTGGGACACTGGTCCTCCTGGATGTCCCTTACTGGGACACTGGTCCTCCTGGACGTCCTCACTGGGACACTGGTCCTCCTGGATGTCCTCACAGGGACACTGGTCCTCCTGGACGTCCCTCACTGGGACACTGGTCCTCCTGGACGTCCTCACTGGGACACTGATCCTCCTGGACGTCCTCACTGGGACACTGGTCCTCCTGGATGTCCCTTACTGGGACACTGGTCCACCTGGACGTCCCTTACTGGGACACTGGTCCTCCTGGACGTCCCTCACTGGGACACTGGTCCTCCTGGACGTCCTCACAGGGACACTGGTCCTCCTGGACGTCCCTCACTGGGACACTGGTCCTCCTGGACGTCCCTTACTGGGACACTGGTCCTCCTGGACGTCCCTCACTGGGACACTGGTCCTCCTGGACGTCCCTTACTGGGACACTGGTCCTCCTGGACGTCCTCACAGGGACACTGGTCCTCCTGGATGTCCTCACAGGGACACTGGTCCTCCTGGACGTCCCTCACTGGGACACTGGTCCTCCTGGATGTCCTCACAGGGACACTGGTCCTCCTGGACGTCCTCACAGGGACACTGGTCCTCCTGGACGTCCTCACTGGGACACTGGTCCTCCTGGACGTCCTCACTGGGACACTGGTCCTCCTGGAGCTTGTGGTGGTGACGTGAGGTCATGTGACCCTGATGTAGTTAGGCTATAGTTCATTTAACGTTAGCTGGTTACTTCTGATGATTATATTAAAACTTTAAAAATCATAAAAGTAGTGTTCATTAGTGAAGATTATCTATCTGAACCGAACGTGTCAGTAACATAAACGTTTGTTTGCCATTTCATTAAGAACCAAGTTTTAAAAAGAATTATGGATTTTCAATAGCTGTGACCTCATCCGGGCCCATGCATTTATTCATTCTGCACAAATATGCAGCCACACAGCACTTGGTGGGATTTTCTCTGCTATGATCTGCTGTTGAATTCAAATCAAATATGTTGAACCTCACCCAGCTCAGCTGTTACCAGGACTCTCAAATATAATAAATTCAGGATTTACTGGCAGGCTTCATATTTCTCTGTGTGAAGCTGTGCTCATTTATTAGGATTATCTACATTCCACCAGAGATAAGAAGCAGCGGCACAATGAGGTTCACAGTCCCGTTAGAGGTCTTTAAAAGCAGAATATATAATAAGCTGTTGCTAATTTGATTTTGTGCTTGATCCTTGAATAATACCACTGATGTCTAAAAATATAGGTTTTAATTGTTTTTAATGCTAAAATAATGACATCAAAAGCACAAAAGCAATGTAGTCCAACACTCTGAACACTGAAGACATCAGAGGGGGAAATACACGACTTCTTACACGTCTTTGAAATGTCAGCCACAGTAAACACTATCTGTGAGTACATCCTGCTGGTGCAAACCCTCAGCTGTATTCTATGCCACGATTTCGACTTAGTTTATGGAATGTGTCCCTGCTGGCTTTTCATTTCCTCCGTCTGAAAAAAAAGGAATGCAATCAGAGGACTGACGCTAAAATCATTACCTAATGACTAAAGCCTTTGTATGACTTCTCCCATGCTGCGGCGTTCACTGTTCGTGCACACATCGCACATTATTGTGTGGAGAGGAGCGTTTCCGAGCCGTTTGTTTGACTGTCTGCAGGCCAAATTGATTCAAATGTGCCGAGCCCAATCAATCAGCGACTCACGTGAAGACCGATATTCTTTTTATAGCCCAAAACGTCGTGATGAGAGCGAAGCCATTACGACACAACGTGCCGTTGTAATTATGCGTTAAAGCGACAGAAGATGTGATTTGTTATTTTGTGGCTAGTTGTTAAGAAGGCAGTGAAAGGATCACGATTCTGGAAGTGGACATGACTGGCGGTGATAATGGTGTTTAAAAGACGGGCTGCACTCAACGCCACTGGATGTTCAATCAATGGGGGGGGGGCAGAAGTTTGGCTTCACTTCTGGGGAGCCGGTGACAAACTTTCCTGAATGCTGTCCCAATAGAAGAAGAGTGATCGGTGTGCGACTCATTTTTTGCCATATATTATGTTCTTATGATGATGCAAGGGTTCATACTCTATCAGGAATGTTACACAACGGGGAAGCAGTGCTTGTATAAATGTGAATGTGCAATAAAAAATAGTGTGTCTCTAAAAATCTATGAATAATGTTGATAGATAATTGTGATCTCAATATTGATCAAAATACTCCTGATTATCGTTGTGGACATGTCTCCATCAGAGTCAATACAACACATCATGGGGACAGTTAGAGAACAAAACCAAATGAAAGAGTTACTTTAAAATAATGACTTTCCTTGTTCATTCATCAGTGGGTGATTTTCTCAATTAATTGATTTGGTCAATAAATGAGACAAATTTCCAACAATATTTCCCAAAGCCCAAGATGATGTCCACACATGTGGTTGGTGTCCAAGAATCAAAGATATTCCGTTTATTGTCACAGACGGTGCGTAAACCAGGAATATATAATACATGTGACTGTTACTTCTCCCAAAATGATTCTAAGACCAATTTGTCGATTAATTTAAAAGTCGACGGCTCGTCAATGAGTCGTTGCAGCTCTGCTTGAAACGTGGGGGACATTTATTTTTTCATATTCTACTGATGCATCACTCCACTGTATAACAATCGGCGCCTGACTGCACGTATTTCCATGACATCTCTATGTCCTTCCAGGAACAAAGCTCCGTGATGTTGACGCACAGAGGATCATTAAATGTGCCTGCTGCTCCTCTTGGAGCATAAATCAAGCCGATCCATCTCTCCGACCCCGCTCCCTGGTGACTTACTCAGAGCCATGCCAACGCAGCACTGGCTGCGGAATGAGCAAGGGTAAGCATGCAGGGGCTGTCTTTAAGCTGAGCCGTCTGACGGCATAAACAGGCCTCCTCTTGAGAGCAATGGGGATCAAGCGGGCTCAGTGGGCATGACCTGTGGGGGCCCCAGACACGGCCCCGAACACGCAACACAACACAATTGTCTTAAAGATTGCTGCTCGACTGAACATGAGAGAAACTAGCCTACATCACATTGCCCACGGGCCCGGAACAGGACCTAGATGCACTCCGCCGAGGATACCCGGCAGACTGAAGCCTTATGAATAATTCTGAACATCCTCTGGCTTTCTTTTTTCCCTGCCTGATTTAAGAGAGTGAGGCCCTACAAAACAAATTAGACATCTCACAATCGGATGGCTGAGGAAAGGAATCTCACAAAGTGAGGCCTGGTAGCCTTACGAGACCCTTAAAAGAAAAAGGAAAGGAAAAAAAAACTCCAGACTGTCTCAAGAATAATGTCCTGGTTTCTTCTGCAGCGTGCAGGCTGGTTTTAGAGGCAAAGGCAAAAAGGAAGTGACAAGACATTTGCTTCGTGGTTCAATTTCCTCGATTGCTTTATGGCCATACATAAATGCTTAAATTGGTTTGTAACATATGCTCTCCTCGCTCTGTTTACTTCCTTCATTTAGTGTGACTGAATCACTTTATTAGCGATTATCCCCCCAAAAGCTGCAGGAATGCACAGCATCACACCTCATCATGTAATTTGTCCATATAGTAGGAATGAGAATATGCAAATAGCAGCAGAGTATTTTGGAGCGGCAGATTCGCCCCCGGGCTGCTTGTCCAATGACACAAATCATCAATTAAGATCTCAGCAGGGTTTGGGGATAAACTAATTTGCCATTAATCCTATCTGACGATATGTAGAGCCGTGTGGGGTTCATCACAACAAAGAACAAACATCACTGAGGGTGATTAGCTTTGACTGTGTGTGTGTGTGTGTGTGTGTGTGTGTGTGTGTGTGTCCACCGTCAGGATCCATTCCCAGCTGAGGCGTACCACTTTGAGACACTGTCAAAAGGTGCACCATCACAGCATAATGATCATGTCTCGGCCTTTCAGCAGAAAGTCTTTTTAAAGCGTTTTCTTTCACTGGTGCGAGTTTCTACGCCCCGGCTCTCCCCACCTGCCCCATGTGTTTGACGGAGGGAGCTAAAGTGGTCTGAATCGCCATTGTGATTTCTCAGGGAAGCACATGATTAGTAAACAAATGGTTCAGGCATATTCAATTAGGCTAATGTACTCCCAGAGCTCACGCCGTGGTCTTGGCGTTAAGTGACAGATGGCAACAAAGACACTGCGACAGTTGAGTCCCACGTCTACACTGAACTTTACATGAGCGACGGGTTTGTGAACCAATCTGTGTTTGTACAAGTACATGTTTGGGATATTCGCGGGGGCCGAGATCAAAGCCGAACGCGACGGAACAGGCGAGTCGACTGGACTCATAAAAGTACCGACGCAGCAAACCGGCACCTTTGTTTCACCGGAACGATCAAAACCAGAGCAGGACGCTCGCCGACCGATGGGACGAGTCACGCCGACAGCACGGCCAGGGAGCAGGTCATTGGAATAGTCATTGGGGCAGTTGTGGAATAGAAAGTGGTGAGTGGCACACAAAGAACGCCAGTGTTCAGTGCAGAGGGGATCTGGGAGTAAACATTAGCCTTCACGGAGATGCAGAGAGCATTAAACCCTTCAATCAAAGAGGTATTCACCCACAGGGAGAGACTCCCCGTTTGGCCTTTTCCGATGCAGACAAGTGAGCAACGCACTTTGCTTGACATTTCTTTCTGGAATAAATGCAAGAAATTAGCTTGATAATAAAATAACTATTTTTCTTTAAATGCTGAACATGAACTGCAGATAGAAAATGAAAACTGACTGCGTCACAAGTTCCACATTTAAAAAAACAATATATTCACAAAACGTAAGTGATTTAAATCACTGATTCAAAACAAGAAACTACATTTGAAAATAAAGGTAATACCACATACATATATATATATTCTTCAATTTGACATAGTAATTTGTTTGTTTTTGTGCAAAACAAACAAACACAGCCACACACACACACACACACACACTGGCACTACTGTCTACAATACAATTTATTATGAACAAAGAAAACTGCCGTAGTAACTTTGATTAAATCTGGGTCATTTTACTCTGAAAATCCGTTAGCGTTTCTTTTCTTTACTAACACGCCAGTCAAAATAAAAGCATTTGACTGGAATAAAACACACCGCGGAACTTCAACCGTCAGAAAACTGCGGTGGCAGAAAAGAGACAACGAGACGAGGCTTGTTCTGTTTGCATGGCAGATTTACACCGCGAGCTGTTCACTGCACACCGGAACGCAGCGGTCCGCAGCCGGTGACCAAGCCGTCACAACGCGCCCGCTTCCCGCAGCTATCTGCGCTCAGTCCGTCCGCTGGTCACTACCACCGGGAGCATCACAACCTCTCCCAATTAAAAGCCTCCGCCGCCTAAAGCAACACATCCCACGTACAGGATGCACGCAGCACAAACATTACCGACACATTTATCTTTTCTTTTTTTTTTTTTATCCAAAAACCGCAAAAGAAAAGAAAAAAAATCCACTGGTCTCTCAGTCCAGCACAAAAAAGCATCTCCTCTCTTTTCCCTCTCTCTTTTTTCTCCCCCTCCTCTACTCCCTCCCTCCTCCCTGACTCTCTCTCTCTCTCTTTCTTTCTTTCTTTCTTTCCCTCCCTCTCTCTCTCTTCTCTCCCTCTCTCTCCCTCTCTCTCTCGCTCTCTCTCTCTCTCTTGTCTCCCTCTCTCTCTCTCTCTCTCTCCCTCTCTCTCTCTCTGTCTCTCTCTCTCTCTCTCTCGCTCTCTGTCTCTGTCTCTCTCTCTCTCTCTCTCTGGCCAGGCTGGCTGTCTGACTGTATGAATAATGTCCTGCCTTTTGTAATGAAGGGGGAGGGGGGGGGGGGGGGGGGGGGGAAGGGGAAAAAGGACGCTGAAGTGGTAAAGCCCTGCTCCCATGCACTGACATTGAAAATGAATGACAGCTTACCTGCATGCCAATCTTCATCAGACTGACACTGGGCTGACAGCACAGCCTATACTCCTCCACACAGCCGATGACGTCAGCCGCGCCTGGCCCCTCCCACCTCCATCTCCGCTCCCCGTTTTTTTTCCCAACACCGGGCTGCTGATGCCTTCCAGTGTCCGTGGGAAATACGGCAATCACGCGTGGGGGTTTCGCTAGAACGGTAAGGGGGATGTTGGTTGGAGGTGATGACGCACCAACATTTCAAAATAAAAAATATACACATGGATTATTCTTCTTGTGTTATATGTTTGTTTGTTTTTCCTGATCAGTTTGAAGGACACGTTCAAGATTGACAGTCAATAACCAGCATGTTCAACATCAACCACTAATACACAAGACATGTCTTATGTGTTCTATTTTGACATTAACTTTTTCAACATATATTAAAAAAGTATATGGAACCTCCAAAAACGTTGCTTTTAAACATCTTTTTCTATTTACACTATTATTTAAAAAGTTTTTTTAAATTGTGGATGTTTATATTATAATACATGCCCCGTACCCTTTTGTCATTGTATTTGTATATATATATATATATATATATATATATATATATATGTATATATATATATATATATGTGTGTGTGTGTGTGTGTGTGTGTGTGTGTGTGTGTGTGTGTGTGTGTGATTTTTATTTTTAGAGTGGCATATCATTTTATTAAGTCATTCCAGTAGGTTCCATATTTGTCTGGTGGGAAAAGAGTAGAATGTAAGTAAAAGATGACTTTAGCCTCCATGAGAGATTCATTGTTTGGTCTTATTTAAACACAATTTGCAATTAATCCACTCATTCTGGGCTGTTAAAAAAAACTGATTCATAATCACCAGAGCAGAATGGATTTATTAAATCCATTTATGAGACAAATCTATATATGGGTATAATTGGTATATTCTTTAAATGTATGTATATGGTTGCATTATTTGTATTTTATTCAGTCATCCAATATCCTTATAATCTGACCTATATTCAGGTTTAGCAAAGACTGAGCCTTAATAGCTGCAAGATAAACCAGACCCTGAACACGAGGTTCCTCTGTATCAATAAGAATCTGAATAATACCTGTAATAATACCTGTAATAATACCTGTATTACTGCTTGCTCTCTCCATTCGGACCGTCTTTAATCTGCCGGATTTTGTTGAGATTGGATGCGAGAACGGGGTCGACTCTTTAAGGAGTTTGGCAAACCCAGCAAGAACCCAATCCCACGTGCAGTTTGGTGTCCACCAGGCCCCGCTTTGCTCTACGGCTCACTTTGTACTCATCGCACGTTCTGCTCTCAGTGGTTCTACACATGATCCAATCCCGCCCTCTGTCTTGGGATCCAGAGCATTAATAAACTCGGGGTGCATGGATTTTACGATGGTCACTCAAAGGCAACATGTCTTCTTTCTTCCCCAGTAAACGCACAGGGGCACCGCCACTTTGAGCGGGACTGGAGCGCAGTGCACACGCGCCTTTGAACCACGGATCTGGCCAGCCCCCTGTCGGCCCGCATTGGGAACTGCATGTTCAAAGAGACAGGTGGGACGACGGTGACCAGGAGGCTGCTGCTGGTAGTAAGAGTAGACATTTCTATTCAGACCCCGACATTATATGTCAATCGATTTCGTCTTGCCAGCTGAAAACACACAATAAATGAATATGTGTTAGAAGAAACACAGAATAAAGGTTCAATACAAATGTGAATCGTATGTATGGTAAACAAAAAAAGAAAAAAGTCGGACGAGCTGGGGGAAGTTCCTGCAGCCTGTTCGACAGCGTTCGGATTTTCAGTAACGACGCACGTGATTGGCCCGTATTGAGTTCGCGTATCCAATCAAACTCCAGTTTGCTGTTGCCAGGAAGTAGAAGACGCGACGGAGAACGCTACAGCCATTGACCTGGTTAAGAGACGAGGGGTTAATGGGCAGCAAACAGTCATTCTTAGAGGGGGGCCTCGAACACCGGTACATTCGTTAAAAAGCATGTCGTCCTCAGCTTAGCTGAGATAGCAGACTGCTAGCTAACGGGCACCGTAACACTAGGGTGAAAGTTATAGTCTGCTAATGTAGCTAACGTTAGCTTTGCTTATAGCTCCAGCGTTGCCTCGTAACGCGGTGTCGTAAAGTCCTATTTGACCGAGTCCACTGATTAACGTTAGCTGCTCTAATTTACGTTAGTTACCGTGAACATGGCAAGCACCGTTTTGGACGTGGGCACCGGCGTGTTCGTGATCGCCATCGTTTGGATTCTACTACTTGTGTTTGGGATGATGCTGCTAAGAGCATCTGGGTCTGCGAAGTGAGTGAGCAGCACCTCCACACACACTGCGCGCACACACACTGCGCGCACACACACACTGCGCACACACACACACTGCGCACACACACACGCACTGCGCACGGCGTGTTGCATGCGTCGATAGAGAAAAGAGCCGCTTTGTCGGCCAGTTCCTTAATCCCGAAGCATTTCCTCCCCTAATGCCGGTCTGCATGTGGGCCACAGCACACCTCTGCTGGGGCGGAAATAACCGACACTGTGGCATTAGTAAAGTCTCTTCAGACATTCGGCATATGTGTGACAGGTTTATTCCAATAAAATGCAAAGAAAAAAGAACAACATAATTCATAAACCCTTTCTCACTGTTGAACAAAGTGATGTGTTTAGGGGAGGAAACATGTAGGAATGTCAAGATATATTCATAACACAATGTAAGCTGTATTTAGCAGTTATGAATCGATTTGTGAAAAAAATAATTGTTGTAGAATTGAATGTTTTACACTTTGACCTGGATTTCACATAGAAAGATTGCAGCTAAATATGTTATCTATTGACAGCAAACATAACTATTCTCCTGATGCTTAGGCTTCACCCACTGGTCGAGTGCCGGTTCCTCCCGATCCCTGTTGATTAGTACGCGTGCAGAGCCTCCAACAGACCAGGCACGATTAACGTCGGTGACACCGAACACTGTGCACTTGTGTAAGATGCAATTACAGTACAGTCTAAATGGGGTGAAACATGGTGCCATTTACTTGATTGGAAAGTTAACAACTATTTAAAAACTCAATAAAGAATGCCATTGTTTTGATTGGTACTTGGAAATGACATTATCCTCAGAAAACCCTGCGTTTACTGCACGTCTTACTGCAAACCGCAGGGGGAGTCCTGGTGTATATCCTTTGTGTGTGTTTTTTTAACTGTGTGTGTGTGTGTTTTGTGTCTTGCCAGGTTAGGCATCATCCCCGTATTCTTACTGGCTCTCACCATCACTTTGGTGCTGGTGTTTTTCCCGCGCCGCCCAGAGACAGCGGCCCCTTTCAAAGAGACGGAGGTGAGCTGAATGCACAGATCTAACACCTTTATGAAAGTATTAAAACACACCGTATTCAAACACAAATACCACAGAGAAATGTTCCTCTACATCAAGGGCAATTTAAAATCTGTGACAAGGAACCACTCCAAATCAGGGTTCTCCACCATGTATTGCATTCCACACGAGTCTTGTGTCATTGTCGCCTGTGCATGATGACATCATCGTACCATTGAGTTGGGAATATTCAGAGCCCACAGACCAACTCCTTCAGCTCAATGGTCATCTCATGCTCGCTTCTGTGCTCCTCCCCAAAAAAAACAATATTTCATCACACGTGTCTGTTCTCTCTCTCTCCTCAGGCATTATGAGACATTTAAGAACAGTTACAGTTATCTTCATCAAATATTTCAGGTCTTGAGATCTCAAAGGGTACTTCATGTATGTGTGTGTGTGTGTGTCTGGTCCAAATGCCAAAAGGCAGAGCTCAGATCATGTGTGGTTGTAACTCTGAACAGAATGTATTTGCACTGATTGAGGACGTAAGCTCTCTTTAGGTTTGACGGAGGTGACTTTAAACCACAAGCCGCCCCAAACAAAAAGCCCAACTGTGCTACGAGCCAGCATCCACAGCGCCGTAAGCCTGTAAATAGCATGTGTCATTGCTGTGTGTTTGTGTGCTTGTCATAAAGGGCCGCTCCGCTTTATCTTAGTCCAACAGCAACACAGAACAAACACTCCCCCCGTGTTGCCTCGGGGTCGTGCCAATGAGCCGGCCAGATCTGCCAAGCAAGCTGCCACCCCATAGAAATGGCGAGCTCGCACTTCACAGGCATTGTGCAAAGGCAGATACCCGACCGGCGACGCAGAGAGGCGGCACGACGCCGCTTCCTGCGTGTCTTTGCGGAGGCGTGCGGGTAACATCAACCCACGGCGATCCAAGAAATTAATTCCTGTGTTTTAAATGAGCTGACGTATACAATCACTTGTAATAATGACGCCTTCTTGTGCTTGCATAAAGTCATGGAGTTCTCTACCTGTATGGATTATCAAGTGGCCTGTACATGATGAAATAATGAAGCATTTACAAATATTCTTTGTTTCATCAATTTCATATTTTTATCTGTTGCTTCTTTCAATCTGTAGTTTTTTTTAGAAATGAATAGAATACGACTTGTTTTGTCCAGAAATTAGTAAAATAGCTCCTCATTAAAATGTAACCATAACAACAACAATGACCATATGTATCCTAACAGAAGAAAGTATCACGCATAAGCAATACACCTGAGGAAATAGATTAAATATAGAGTCCTCATCTTTGCAATCTGAAATGAAATGCTTTCATACAGAGCCAGAGACAACTCAAATCATAAGTATTACAAATCCTCACGTGTGTGATCATTAACAGAATAACTCAAACAGTGGTACACATGCATGTGAAGGTGAAAACCCAGCTCACCGACTTCTGAACGTCATGTTTTTCATTTCCTGAAAGCCGACATGTGAGCAGAGGGATGCGTGAGTGTAAGAAACACCTAACCTCTGGCTGTTAAACAAAAGTAAAATATCATAGTGCCAATCCCAGACTAGAGGGGGGATGGGGGTTATACCAGACCCAGCCCCCCCTCTCCCACCTGCCCCCCGCCCGTCTGCCAGCTACCACCCGTGCGCTCAATGGCACATTAATAAAACATGGCCCACACTTTGGGTTCCTGCTTGCTGTGTAATTGGCAAATTAAAAAGTGAGATGCGTTAAATGCATCCATAAGAAACGGCATACATCACCCAGCCCACACCCCCGTCTCTCCTCGACACCAAGCGGATTGACACACACACACACACCTACACACACACACGCACACACGCCTCTCATTCCAGCCCTGGTGAAATCTTCCTCAGTCAGCAGTGCTCAGTGCTCAGGGCCTTCTCTCAGCCTGAATGGGCATATCCTCATGATCTACATCTCAACACAGGGGAGCGTCCATTACTTCTGTCCGTGGCAACTTTAGAAACTCCGACTGCGCCAAACTTAAGCAACGTCGACGCTGACCTCGAATGACCATCGACTCGTTGTTCAGGCTCAGAAAATAGCCCATCGGCGTTTAGTCCTCAGCGGCCGCGAGCGAGCCGTGGAACAACAAACGTGCCGTGTCTTCAAATGCACTGCTGCACAGGCTAGTCCCCGACCACACGGGTCTAGTTCCTGTACCGATCAATAAGCACTTGGCTGCGTGTCAGAGCCAGCAGGTTTGAAAGGCAGCGCGGACATGGATACAATCAGGAGGCTACAGTCAGACACCAGGTATCTGTCTATTAAGTGGTCACCAATCAAAGGTGCTGCATCTCCATCAATACTCCCTTGCTCCTGGTAACGTCTTCCTCTCTGTGGAAGAGGCTGACTACACGTTACTTCTTACCTTAAACATATTCTCTGGGGTTATTAGATTATGTATTTGTAACAACAGTATTGAATGTGGATCAGTCACACCTAGCTGTCCCAGTATTTCGTCTCACTACTCATTAAAGGGATAGTTTGCTTGTTTGGAGGTGGGGTTGTGTGCGTCTCTTCTCCAGTAGCATCAGTTTGAGTGTTTTCTGCGTTTAGTATTCTTGTTTCTGACCAGAGCCACCCGACTCCATGTTACCTGCAGAGCCCACGGCTTCAGTCCCCCGTGGGTAATGTGGCAGCTCCACGGCAAGATGAACAGGCGGAAATATTCTTAATAAAGCGTACACTTAAACGGATATAGATTTCTTTCTTTTTAAAGTGAGCCTTTCTTTCTTCCTGCTGCCCACAGCAGTGCATTGCTTTGTTTATTGTGACCTGGATTGAGATTTTACACCTCACACAAGCCCTCTTAAAAACATCCAAACTAGTGTTGTAATTGTAAACTGTGTGAGAGTATTAGAGGACGTTAGACTGTATTTCTGCCACCTTCCAGTCGACCATTCAGGACCCCAAAATGTTCCACTCTTAGTTTGTTTAGGTCGTCTGTGAGGTCTCCATCACTTCCACACTCTCAGAGGAGTCAGTCGATACAGGTCACGGAGCCCAAAGGAACTCTAAGTGTGCAGCCAGATAGCTCTGAGGCCACCGGTTCGTCACAACAAGAAGCTCTAGAAGGTGACCTGAAGTAACGTGGTCCAGACGCGTCATGTGGCATCAGCCAGTTGACGAGTGGACCAGCTGAGCGCTTGCTGTCTAAGACACCGTATTGGATGTCGATTTCCCTGTCAATGTGTCTCTGTAAACAGGAAGCCTTTGTGAAGGCCCTCTCCTGACACCTAGTGGCTAAAAGAGGAATCCCAGACTTTTGAGCAGCCATGCGTTCTCCATGCATTGGATCCTATTAACTAGAAGAACAACAACAAACTGTAGTGTGTAGTTCCTGAGAACTGCTGAAAGTAAACGTATCCCCTCTTTCTCCCTCCAGATAGTGGACACTTTGTTCATCGGGCGCTACGTGCTGCTGGCGGTGGTGAGCGCCGTCTTCCTGCTGGTGTTCTTCATGCTGCTCCCCTTTCATTTCCTGGAGCCTGTGTATGCCAAGGCCTTAAGAACGCAGTAGAGCTGCCAGGGGGTCACAACTTGAGACAAGCGGGGCACGACGAGAGAGCCCCCCCCTTCATGTGGAAAGGGACTACAGAATGCATCCCAAACAGAGACAGTGTTTTCTTTCTTCATCGCCAACCGTTTGTGTTCACCCAGCAGGGAGGAGGACTCCAACAGTACCAGTTGTTTCATTGTATCCTTCACTACATGAGATGAAGAAAAACTGTTATTTTTTTACTATTTATACTAATACTGAAACACTCCCTCCACATATTTAAATAAAAAACGATCTAACTTGATTTTGTCAAATGCTGGTGTTATTGACTGTACATGTGCACCTAGAACTCTCAATGCATCTTACGTGGTGAACTATATTTACAGGAGATTGCATTTTTTGTCTTTTCATTTGTGTCTTTATTGTTAATAAAGTGAATCTTTTTTATTATAAATTTGAATTGTAGAAAATTGTAGCTAATTTGAATCATTCCAATAAAATGCATTACTTTACTTTCATAATAACTTTAGTCGTGGATTTAAATAAAAACATATGTTTATTTTTATTTTTTATCTGAAAAATGATATAATATGAAGCGACACGAATTAGCATCACATTTCTATTAAGTGTTTTATTAATATGTGTATGTGATGAAGTGACGGATGCTACTCCTGTTAGTTGATAACAAGATACTTCTGGTTCCCCAGATTCTTCTGTGCTGAAATGCTGAGAATTCCAATTTTGCAATTAGTGTCAAGAGATATTATGGATATTATGGACTTTCATCACATTCAGTTGTCAACGAGAAGAAGACATCTTTAGAGTGATGCCAAGTTCTGATTTTCACTTCTAATCTCATTTTTGTCTGCTAGCTTTTAGCTTGAAATTATATTTTTTTTATATTAAATGTGAATATTGTCTACAAATACTTTCAACAAGTCAATCAATTAAATTCCAATTAATTCTGAACTAATTTTTGTGAAACTGAAAGGATAAATAGCCCTTTGGGCCTGTCTATTTGCAGTTGTCACTGATCTCAGTTGGTATACCTTAATCCAGTTTGCACGACATAGACTGGATCTTCAGTCCTCCACACACACACACACACACACACACACACACTTGTGTCTCTTGGTAGTGGTGTCTAATATATCGATTAAGTATCCAACACAGGGGCATATGTGAGATTTAGAGACGCTGGGAGGAAGAGATGCTTTCAAGTAATGCTTTCAAGAGTTGCAAGTCTCAAGTCTTTAGCCTTGAGTCCAAGTCAAGTCTTTAGCCTTGAGTCCAAGTCAAGTCTTTAGCCATGAGTCCAAGTCAAGTCTCAAGTCTTTAGCCATGAATCCAAGTCTCAAGTCTTTAGCCATAAGTCCAAGTCTCAAGTCTTTAGCCATGAATCCAAGTCTCAAGTCTTTAGCCAGGAATCCAAGTCTCAAGTCTTTAGCCATGAATCCAAGTCTCAAGTCTTTAGCCATGAGTCCAAGTCAAGTCTCAAGTCTTTAGCCATGAATCCAAGTCTCAAGTCTTTAGCCATGAATCCAAGTCAAGTCTCAAGTCTTTAGCCATGAGTCCAAGTCAAGTCTCAAGTCTTTAGCCATGAGTCCAAGTCTCAAGTCTTTAGCCATGAGTCCAAGTCTCAAGTCTTTAGCCTTGAGTCCAAGTCAAGTCTTTAGCCTTGAGTCCAAGTCAAGTCTCAAGTCTTTAGCCATGAATCCAAGTCTCAAGTCTTTAGCCATGAGTCCAAGTCAAGTCTCAAGTCTTTAGCCATTAGTCCAAGTCTCAAGTCTTTAGCCATGAGTCCAAGTCTCAAGTCTTTAGCCTTGAGTCCAAGTCAAGTCTTTAGCCTTGAGTCCAAGTCAAGTCTCAAGTCTTTAGCCATGAATCCAAGTCTCAAGTCTTTAGCCATGAGTCCAAGTCAAGTATTTTGCCTTGAGTCCATGTCAAGTCTCAAGTCTTTAGCCATGAATCCAAGTAAAGTATTTTGCCTTGAGTCCAAGTCAAGTCTCAAGTCTTTAGCATTAGTTCAAGTCTCAAGTCTTTAGCCATGAATCCAAGTAAAGTCTTTTGTCTTAAGTCCAAGTCAAGTCTCAAGTCTTTAGCCATTAGTCCAAGTAAAGTCTTTTGCCTTGAGTCCAAGTCAAGTCTCAAGTCTTTAGCCATGAATCCAAGTAAAGTCTTTTGTCTTAAGTCCAAGTCAAGTCTCAAGTCTTTAGCCATGAATCCAAGTAAAGTCTTTTGCCTTGAGTCCAAGTCAAGTCTCAATTCTTTAGCCATTAGTTCAAGTCTCAAGTCTTTAGCCATGAATCCAAGTCAAGTCTTTTGCCTTGAGTCCAAGTCAAGTCTCAAGTCTTTAACCATTAGTCCAAGTCTCAAGTCTTTAGCCATGAGTCCAAGTCTCAAGTCTTTAGCCATTAGTCCAAGTCTTTAGCCATGAGTCAAAGTCTCAAATCTTTAGCCATGAGTCAAAGTCTCAAGTCTTTAGCCATTAGTCAAAGTCTCAAGTCTTTAGCCATTAGTCCAAGTCAAGCCTCAAGTATTTAAACATGAGTCCAAGTCTCAAGTCTTTAGCCGTGAGTCCAAGTCAAGTCTCAGGTCTTAAGCCATGAGTCCAAGTCAAGTCTTAGGTCTTAAGCCATGAATCCAAGTCAAGTCTCAAGTCTTTAGCCATGAATCCAAGTCAAGTTTTTTGCCTTGAGTCCAAGTCAAGTCTCAAGTCTTTAGCCATTAGTCCAAGTCTCAAGTCTTTAGCCATGAGTCCAAGTCTCAAGTCTTTAGCCATGAGTCCAAGTCTCAAGTCTTTAGCCATGAATCCAAGTCAAGTCTTTTGCCTTGAGTCCAAGTCAAGTCTCAAGTCTTTAGCCATTAGTCCAAGTCTCAAGTCTTTAGCCATGAGTCCAAGTCTCAAGTCTTTAGCCATGAATCCAAGTCAAGTCTTTTGCCTTGAGTCCAAGTCAAGTCGCAAGTCTTTAGCCATGAATCTAAGTCAAGTCTTTAGCCATGAGTCCAAGTCAAGTCTCAAGTCTTTAGCCATGAGTCCAAGTCAAGTCTCAAGTCTTTAGCCATTAGTCCAAGTCTCAAGTCTTTAGCCATGAGTCCAAGTCGCAAGTCTTTAGCCATGAGTCCAAGTCGCAAGCCATGAATCCAAGTCAAGTCTCAAGTCTTTAGCCATGAGTCCAAGTCAAGTCTCAGGTCTTAAGCCACGAGTCCAAGTCTCAAGTCTTTAGCCATGAGTCCAAGTCAAGTTTCAGGGCTTAAGCCACGAGTCCAAGTCTCAAGTCTTTAGCCATGAGTCGAAGGCAAGTCGAAGGTCTTTGATCTAGAGTCCAAGTCTCAAGTCTTTAGCCTAGAGTCTAAGCCAAGTCTCTGGTCTTAAGCAATGAGTCCAAGTCAAGTCTCAAGTCTTAAGCCATGAATCCAAGTCAAGTCTTTTGCCTTGAGTCCATGTCAAGTCTCAAGACTTTAGCCATGAATCCAAGTAAAGTATTTTGCCTTGAGTCCAAGTCAAGTCTCAAGTCTTTAGCATTAGTTCAAGTCTCAAGTCTTTAGCCATGAATCCAAGTAAAGTCTTTTGCCTTGAGTCCAAGTCAAGTCTCAAGTCTTTAGCCATTAGTTCAAGTCTCAAGTCTTTAGCCATGAATCCAAGTCCAGTCTTTTGCCTTGAGTCCAAGTCAAGTCTCAAGTCTTTAGCCATTAGTCCAAGTCTCAAGTCTTTAGCCATGAGTCCAAGTCTCAAGTCTTTAGCCATTAGTCCAAGTCTTTAGCCATGAGTCAAAGTCTCAAATCGTTAGCCATTAGTCAAAGTCTCAAGTCTTTAGCCATTAGTCCAAGTCAAGCCTCAAGTATTTAAACATGAGTCCAAGTATCAAGTCTTTAGCCGTTAGTCCAAGTCTTTAGCCATGAGTCCAAGTCAAGTCTCAGGTCTTAAGCCATGAGTCCAAGTCAAGTCTCAAGTCTTTAGCCATTCAATTCAGTTTGAGGCTCGGACAGGCACCAAAGAGGCAACACACACAATTGTGAGGGCAGTAACAGTTTTTATTTACTGATTCGTCACGCTTCTGGTAGCGACCGATCCGGGTCTCCGCTACCCGCTCTCCCTCCTCTCCAGCTACTCCTGTTCTTATATGGAACAAAACACAATTGATCCCAGCTGAGGCTCATTTACACATCATGACACTGTTCCCTGAACCACACCCCCTCTCCAACCACTCTGCAGCTGAGCCTAGCCACACCCCGCTGCCACATACCTCCACCACCCGTCTTAGGCCAGGGTGCCATCCGGCCTAACCTACTCCCCCTCCCCCACCATGAGAGCGGGAGAGGAAGTCTGCCACGACCATCTGCGTCCCCGGCCTATGGATCACTTTGAAATTAAAAGGCTGTAAAGCCAGATACCACCGAGTGATCCGGGCGTTGGTATCTTTCATGCAGTGGAGCCACTGCAGCGGCGCGTGGTCCGACCAGAGGGTGAATGAGCGCCCCAGGAGGTAGTAGCGCAGGGAGTCGACCGCCCACCGGATGGCCAGGCACTCCTTCTCTACTGTGCTGTACCTGGCCTCTCTCTCTGACAGCTTCCGGCTGATGTACAGGACCGGGCGGTCAACCCCCTCTACCTGCTGGGACAAAACGGCCCCCAGCCCTCTGTTCGACGCATCAGTCTGCAGAGTAAAAGGGAGAGAAAAGTTAGGTGTGTGAAGGAGTGGTTCTCCACAGAGAGCCTGTTTTACCTTCTCAAACGCCAACCGGCATTGCTCCGTCCACTGGACCGGATCTGAGGCACCTTTTCGGGTCAGGTCAGTCAAGGGGCTGGTCAGTTCTGCAAAATTTGGAATGAACCGCCTGTAATAACCCGCCAGCCCCAAAAACTGCCTCACCTCTTTTTTACTCTTGGGCAGGCGGCGATGGCAGCCGTCTTGTCCACCTGAGGGCGCACCTGCCCGGCGCCCAAGTGGTACCCCAGATACCGTACCTCCCTCCGTCCAACTTCACACTTCCCCGGGTTGGCAGTCAGCCCCGCCTGCCTCAGGGACTCCAGCACCGCGCCCACCAGCTGCATATGCTCCGCCCAGGTTGTGCTGTGGATGATCACATCATCCAAGTAGGCGGCAGCATATGCAGCATGCGGACGAAGCACCCGGTCCATGAGGCGTTAGAAGGTGGCTGGGGCCCCGAACAACCCAAAGGGAAGCGTGGTGAATTGGTACAAACCAAACGGAGTGGAGAAGGCCGTTTTTTCCTTGGACTCTGGCGACAGAGGAATCTGCCAGTAGCCCTTGGTTAATTTCAGGGTCGTAAAGAAACGCGCAGTGCCCAGTCGGTCCAGGAGTTCGTCGACCCGGGGCATCGGGTAAGCATCGAACCGTGACACATCATTCACCCTGCGATAGTCCACACAGAACCGAATAGAACCATCCTTCTTGACCACAAGAACAATGGGGCTACACCAGGCACTGTGTGACTCTTCTATTACCCCCATCTCCAGCATAGCAGCCAATTCCCTCTGAACCACTTTTCTCTTGTGTTCTGGTAACCTGTAGGGCCGTAACCGCACCGTCACGCCCGGAGGAGTCTAAATCTGGTGCATGATGAGGTTTGTGCGCCCTGGCAGGAGAGAAAACACGTCAGAAAACTGCTCTTGCAACTGGGCAATGTCTGTTCTCTGGGTCCCGGAGAGATGGTCTTCACAAAGGAGCGAGGCCGGATTGGTGGATTTTGGGACCTCAGGCCCCAGCTCCTCTCTCTCAGATACCGCGGACACAAGAGAAACAGACTCCGCCTCCCTCCACGCTTTCAGAAGGTTGAGGTGATAAATCTGTGTAGCTCCACCCCTGTCAGAACGCACCACCTCATAGTCGACATCCCCCACTTGCCGTGTGACCACAAAGGGCCCTTGCCACTTGGCGAGGAGTTTAGAGCTGGAAGAAGGAAGCAATACAAGTACCTTCTCTCCCGGTGTGAATTGTCTCAGCCTGGCCCCTCTGTCGTACAGGCGTTGTTGACGCTCTTGGGCCTGGAGCAAATTCTCACGTGACATTCTACCCAGCGTGTGGAGCTTTGCTCGCAGGTCCAGGACGTACTGGATCTCGTTTTTGCTGGTGGTCGGCCCCTCCTCCCAGTTTTCCTTAATCAGGTCGAGCACCCCCCTCGGAGTCCTGCCGAACAAAAGTTCAAAGGGAGAAAATCCCGTGGAGGCCTGGGGGACCTCCCGCACTGCAAACAACAGAGAGTCAAGCCATTTATCCCAATTACGTTCATCGTCATTAATAAATTTACGGACCATGGACTTCAAAGTCTTATTCAGACGCTCCACCAGACCGTCTGTCTGTGGGTGGTACACACTGGTCCGAATAGACTTGATGCCCAGTAACCCGTAAAGTTCTCTAAGTGTTCTTGACATGAACTGGGTGCCCTGGTCAGTCAGAATCTCTTTCGGGATTCCGACTCGGGAGATGACCTGAAACAGCGCCTGCGCGACACTCTTTGCAGAAATGTTGCGCAACGGCACGCCCTCCGGATATCGCGTTGCGTAATCCACCAGGACTAATACAAAGCGATATCCGCGTGCACTCCGGTGAAATGGCCCGATGAGGTCCATAGCGATTCGCTCGAACGGAACCTCCATTAATGGCAGAGGACACAAAGGCGCCCTCGGAATGGCCGCGGGATTTACCAATTGACACTCCGGGCAGGACGCACACCAACGGCACGCATCCGCCCGGATGCCCGGCCAATAAAATCGGGTCATTATCCGGTCTAGTGTTTTATCGTATCCCATGTGACCAGCCATGGGGTTATAGTGAGCCGCCTGGAAAATCATTTCCCGGCGGCTCTTCGGCACCAGCAACTGGGTGCTTTCCTCTCCTGTCTGAGCGTCACAGCTCACTCTGTACAGTCTGTCCCTAATCAATGAAAAGTGCGGATATGACTGTGCAGCGTCAGGGCGCACCAGGTGACCATCAATTCGTATCACTTGGTCGAAGGCTGAGCGTAGAGTATCGTCACGAGACTGCTCGAGTGGAAAATCCTCCATGGAGTGAAACTCGGGAGCCGGTGGAGTCTCCACAGGAGGCTCCGCCGGTTCCCCCTCCCCGTCTGCAGTGTCGGACGACCTCGCGTCACCGCTGAGCACAGCACAGATATCACATATCCCTGTCGGCCGTGAACGTACCCCCGCAGCCTGTCCCATTAATTTATTAAACCCCGGCCAATCTGTTCCCAAGATTAGGGGGTACGTAAGGTGGGAGCTAACCGCGACCTTCACATTATGCTTTTTCCCCCCGTATCTAATTTACGCTGACACCATAGGATACTCGTGAACATCCCCATGCACACACCTTATTTTCACCCACAATGCCTCCACCAATGCCCTGGGCCAAACCAGGTTCTGGTGAATCATAGACTGCGTACAGCCCGAATCCACCATCGCCTGATGTGTACCCCCCTGGGTTTTTACCGGAACGCGGTACGTCGCTCCCGGACCGGGGGAGGGTGTTGGAGGGCCGGCAACCCGGATCACCTGGCCCACCTCCATCAGCGGACACTCTCTCCGGAGGTGCCCGGGCTGTCCGCACCTCCAACACTCCTGCCCTGGTGTTTGAGAACCCCCCTGTAGGTCAGGAAGAGTGCCGGTGTTGGCCGTGGTTGGTGGATCGGGGACCCGAGGGAGGGGTGTTGGCCTCGGCGCCAGCCGTGCCGGAAGCTGCGGAGGTAGCGTCCTCCGTGGGGCGGGTATAGGTCGGGCCGTAGCCGCCGCACGACCACCGTCCCGCTGCCCGGGGGAATGAACGGCCAGGTGATCCTCCGCCAAGGTGATGGCGGTCTCTAGTGCCGCCGGCCGGTGACAGCGGACCCAGGCTGACGTTCGTGACGGCAGGCCGCCCACAAACTGTTCCAGGACCACCTTCTCCGCTACCTCCTGTGCCCCCACCGAGCCTCCCGGTTGCAGCCATCTGGTGGCGGCGTCCTTCAGCTGCTGGGCGAAAACAAATGGTCGGTCCTCGGACCCCAGCCTGGCCTCCCGGAACCTCCGTCGGTGGTCCTCCGGAGACAGGCCCAGCCGCTCTATGACGGCTTTACACACGTCCGCGTACACCTGCCTGTTTACCGGGGGCAGCCCCAGAGCCGCTGTCTGTGCCTCCCCGGCCAGAAGAGGCAGGAGGCGGACCGCCCACTCTGCCTCAGGCCAGCCACACGCCCCCGCTGTAGCCTCCAAGCAGTCCAGGAACGGCTGTGCGTCATCCGCTGCGGTCATCCTGTGCAGGGTGATCCCCGCCAGCGCGGAGGGCCTCGCTGCCGGTGGAGCTGCAGCTGACCGGGCGGCGATCTGCTCCAGGGCGAAGGTCTGCCTCTCAGCCTGGTCCTGGAGAGCCCTCAGAACATGTCGGTTCATCTCCGCCTGCTCGTGCTGCATGGCTGCGATCCCCGCCAGCATCTGCCCCAGCGCCACGATCGGCTGGGTCGGCCCCTCGACGTGCTGCTCCTGGTGCTCCATATGCCCACCCACGTTTGGCTCCACTGTAACAGGTTTGAGGCTCGGGCAGGCACCAAAGAGGCAACAAACACAATTGTGAGGGCAGTAACAGTTTTTATTTACAGATTCGTCACGCTTCTGGTAGCGACCGATCCGGGTCTCCGCTACCCGCTCTCCCTCCTCTCCAGCTACTCCTGTTCTTATATGGAACATAACACAATTGATCCCAGCTGAGGCTCATTTACACATCATGACACTGTTCCCTGAACCACACCCCCGCTCCACCCACTCTGCAGCTGAGCCTAGCCACACCCCGCTGGCACAAGGGCCATGGTAGGATGCCGGGCCACCAGGCAGGAGGCATCAGACACAGCCAGGACCCTATGAGACGTGAAGTCACAAAGACTCCGGGGAGGAAGCAGAGTTAATAAGGTGCAATGGAGAAATGTTAATTCATCCATAAGGAGAGAGAGAAGAGGAGATAGGTGCTCAGTGTATCCTAAAACATCCCCCAGCAGCCTATAAGCCTATAGCAGCATATCAAGGGGCTGGACCAGGGCAAACCTGATTCAGCCCTAGCTATAAGCACTATTAAAGAGGAAAGTCTTAAGTCTATTCTTGAATGAGGTGACTGTGTCTGCCTCCCGGACTGAAAGTGGAAGCTGGTTCCATAAAAGAGGAGCTTGATAACTGAAGGCTCTTGCTCCCATCCTACTTTTTAGGACTCTAGGAACCACGAGTAGCCCCCCATTTAGTGAGCGCAGCTCTCTAGTGGGGCAATATGGTACTACAAGCTCCTTAAAATATGATGGTGCATCACCAATCAAGGCTTTGTAGGTGAGGAGAAGAATTTGATGGCCGTTTCTCAATATGCGTTCTTGTCCGTACTTGTGTTCTCGTGGACTTGTGAAACGTCATCAGTCGCGGCCCAAGTACTGTTTCAATTCAAAAGTTCGCTTCTCGCGAAGCACGGTAAAAATGCCCGGATGTGACTTGATCCGCCCAGTTTCCAAAGGATGCATCAGAGGAGACTTGTGCGTACTTTGGACAGCCAATATCCCACAATGCATTTCGCACCAGCGACGGGGAACAATGGCGGAGGAGAAAATACTCAAATGAAAGTTGACTTTTTCTAAATACTGTTGTTGAGTCACGGAATGTAATTTTAGGATGTTTTCAGGCGAGAAGTTATTAGTTTAAGCATCAAATCTGTGGTCGGTTTGTCGAGATTCAGCCGATAAAAAATATCCTCCGACGGTTTCGGAGATTTGAGCGAGCCTGCAGCACCGGGCGGTCAGCGCTCAGTGTGGCCGCCGAGAACAGCCTGATGTCGGCAGGACTTTTTTAAACGATCCGCTGGCTCTGATGTCTCCGTAGCGGTTACACATGAGATATCATTAAGGTTTAGAGCACAAAGAGTTTATTATTATTTATTATTATTAGTTAAACCCTCTAACTGAGGGTTGCAATTACATGTGTTAATATAACTATATATATATATATATATATATATATACAAATTTAAAAAACACACAATTCAACTGTGTTGTCAGTACTCCGACCAACACAGCAGCATTCACATGATTATGATGCTGCTTCTATGGGTTATGAATAAGCAGATGATTCCATAGAGTAATGAGCTTTTGCAGTCTGGAGGCTCAATTCTAAACACTTGCCCCCCCACCACCTCCATTTTAAAAGTGTGAAGCTCGGGGAGACGTGGAGTGGAATTCCAACCAGGATGATGAAAGAGAATCTAATGAATCAAAACCAATCCTATTAGTTCCAGCCCACATCTCCATACTGTGGTCCTTTTTCCGCACAACAATCCACCGCATGATTTCACACAAGCTGGGGAACTGGGGAATTTCAGCAGGGTGGGACAGGGAATCTAAACCTTTCAACCTGGAGGGACTTGTTGCCTGTAATTGACCGCATGATTACTGCAAAACATGATCTGAGCCCCCGCAGAAAGTGGCACTGAGAAACGAGCTGATTAGAGTGCAGGAGAAACTGAAGGAGAGGTTCAAGACATTCCCTTTAACATTAACAAACAATCATCTGCTGCAGTATATATGCCAAGGTGACAATGCAAAAGATGCAACAGTTCCTCACTGTCTTGAAGTCTGAAAACTCAAGGTCTCTGAATCCCCAAAGTCTCTGTCTGTAGGAGATCTGACAGTATGCCTTGGTTTGCTCTCTGGTTCTCACACACTCTCTCACTCTACCTCACCTTTTAAAATATTTCTCTCTCCCCCATCTTACTCTCTCCCTCCATCCTTGCCTCGTTTTAATTGTTGCTACTAAACTCTGTGTCTGGGGAGTGGGAAAATGAGCAGAACAAAGAATGTGGGGGTTTGAGGATCATTTGGAACTGTGAGACAGAGTCTTTGTGGCGCAGCCAGCTGGACATATAAAGAGATGGGGGTGGGCGAGAAAGAAGGAGCTATGCAAGGGCAAAGAGGTGCGAGCGGAAAGCTCAGGGTGCTCGGTTTTGAAACTGCGGAGGGGACGGGGTGCGCTCCTCTCCTCCTCCTCTCCAGCATTCAGATGCATTCAAGCACAACTCCTGGCTTGCCGTTCACATCCTCGGCCATCTCGCCCTCTGTTTGTGATACGGATCCCGTCACCGCCCCACCGAGCACCCACAACACTGAATAACCATTAAAGATTTCGCCCAAAGTTGGTGCACTTAACCCAAAAGAATGTGTTTCAGTTCGTGTTAAATCAAGCAGACGGCAATGTTTGCAATCCTTTCAAAAAGTCTGGTAAATAAAACTTGATGAGGGCTCCATGGGGTAAAACTAAAAGTGAAGGAGTTCATTTTAAATCCTTATACAGGCATGGATTAAATAAGGGTTTATTAGCCAACTAGTGGATGTTTAGCAAACCTGCAGACACCAGAGTTCACTCGCTGGGTATTTCACTAAGCAGTGAAAGAGTTGCTGATGGAACGTAGAACTGAACCGGGTTCTTGTCCCCCGAGCAACAAACTATGCAGTCTTGGGGCCAAGAAGAGTTTTTTTCTCAGCACTGCCTGGCCGTGCTCCATTATGCCCTTTTGTGTAGCCAGGGGATGCTATCATTGCAACACACACTAGGGGGGCAAAATCCTCAGTCTGAGAGCCTGGTGTTGCCTTAGCCTTTTACCTCTCTCTCTCGGGAAGGAATTACCCTGCAGCGCTGCCTCTCGCTTGGGCCGTGATTAGAGATTAGGGGTCAGGTCGCTCAGCAATAGCCCTCTGCTGCTTGGACATGACACCCCATTGCGGGGCCGCAGCTCGGCCCCATGGGGGTTTCTATTTTGACATTGCTGAAGACATGATTGAATATTGGCCAGGCTTAGAAAGGCAATGGCTACACTGATCAAAGAAAGTGTTCACAAAAGTCTAACATGGGGGGCCACAGTGATCCACGGAGTATGCTCAGTTCCTGCTCAGCTCCAACTGGCCTGCGTTTTAATATTGTAATTTTTTTGCATTGGCCTACCTTTTGGCCTAGACCAACCAATGTGAAGTGATTTAGAAAAATTACTTGATGCTCATAAAGATTACATGAAAATGTTAATATCACTGCATAAATAGTTCCATCAACTTCACCACTGCCAACATCGAAGAATAGGTCCACAATTTGTATAATGTGTTTCCAGCAGCAGTCGAGTGGCCAGAACACTACAATAGAAACCTGCTAGTTAATCAAGGGGCTGACTTCCAAACTTAAGGTCTGTTTAGGGAGGCAAACTTGCTCTGGCCTTGGCCTTGCTTTCCTCTGTCGCTCTGTCCCTGGTGCTTCTGGGCACGGTAAGTTTATTTATATAACACATTTCAACAACAAGGCAATTGAAAGTGCTTCACATAAAACCATTAAAAGCATCCAAACATAATGCAAAAGAAAACAAGATTTTAAGACAATTAAGAACATTCTTTAAAACATTAAAAACAGTCAAAAAGCAAGACAGACGGTCAGGATTTCCCCCGAGGTGTCGCTTGGACCTCTTGACGCCTGTCCGGGTCTTGGCAGGTTGGCGGCTCAGGGGGTTACTATCAGATGACATGAATTCATGAGTGAGTTTGCTAAAATTGACTTCAAATCGACATCCACAAAAAAAAAAGCGTCTTTGTCACCTTTTTTATCTCTGATGAGTTTGAACCCTTGATGTTGAGCAACATTACATCTTCATGGTCCCTGTTTCCAGCAGGCTCCAATGGGTGTAGATCAGCTCAAAGGGTGAAAACCCCAGACGACCAAAATGAAACCGTTGCCGAGCAAACTATGTCAACACCAATCTGTTTAAATGGTGGAATAAGATTAAAGGTACAGGTGCTCTATATTTTCCTACAATGAGCTGATATTCAGGGCACATTTTACAGTAGTCTTTGACTTGTGTCCATGTTCCTGGTCAATATGATCTCCTGCTTTAAGTCTTTATGGGAGAGTATGCTCGACCTTCATCACCTCAGCCCTTGGCCATTCAGGGAGAACAGGCTGTTTACCTCCATCAGACCAAAACATGATCAGAAAGTAAGCTAGCCTCTACTTTCCTTAAACATTCAGTTGGGATCTCTTTTCTGCCGGAGCAAAAGGTTGCAATGAAAAGAAAAATCATTATGAGCGACTGTGACTCAGTGGTGAGCGGGGTCGTCCTTCCATCAGAGGACCGGCGGTTCGATCGCCGGCTCCACCAGCCCATGTCAATGTGTCCATGGGCAAGACACTGAACCCAAAATGTCTCCCGTAGCTGTGCCTACGGTGTGTGCATGTTAGTTACTGCTGATGTGCAGGTGGAACCTTAGCTCCTCCCATCAGTGTATGAATGGGTGAATGATGTAGTGTTAAAGCGCTTTGAGTGGTCGGTAGACTAGAAAAGATCTCTACAAGTACAGGTCCATTTATCAGCTAGTCCAGCAGCCTGAACGTTTTGCTCAGCTGACCGAAGAGTCAACTCGCCAACCTGCTCTGTGCCTTCTCATTCTTTCCTCAGGTGTGGCTTCTGACACGTTAGCTACCTCTTCACAGTGGCTTCTGACACATTAGCTACCTCTTCACAGTGGCTTCTGACACGTTAGCTACCTCTTCACAGTGGCTTCTGACACATTAGCTACCTCTTCACAGTGGCTTCTGACACGTTAGCTACCTCTTCACAGTGGCTTCTGACACGTTAGCTACCTCTTCACAGTGGCTTCTGACACGTTACCTACTTCTTCACAGTGGCTTCTGACACGTTAGCTACCTCTTCACAGTGGCTTCTGACACGTTAGCTACCTCTTCACAGTGGCTTCTGACACGTTAGCTACCTCTTCACAGTGGCTTCTGACACGTTAGCTACTTCTTCACAGTGGCTTCTGACACGTTAGCTTCTAACACGTTAGCTACCTCTTCAAAATGGCTTCTGACACGTTAGCTACCTCTTCACAGTGGCTTCTGACACGTTAGCTACCTCTTCACAGTGGCTTCTGACACGTTACCTACTTCTTCACAGTGGCTTCTGACACGTTAGCTACTTCTTCACAGTGGCTTCTGACACGTTAGCTACCTCTTCACAGTGGCTTCTGACACGTTAGCTACCTCTTCACAGTGGCTTCTGACACGTTAGCTACCTCTTCACAGTGGCTTCTGACACGTTAGCTACCTCTTCACAGTGGCTTCTGACACGTTAGCTACTTCTTCACAGTGGCTTCTGACACGTTAGCTTCTAACACGTTAGCTACCTCTTCAAAATGGCTTCTGACACGTTAGCTACCTCTTCACAGTGGCTTCTGACACGTTAGCTACCTCTTCACAGTGGCTTCTGACACGTTACCTACTTCTTCACAGTGGCTTCTGACACGTTACCTACCTCTTCACAGTGGCTTCTGACACGTTAGCTACCTCTTCACAGTGGCTTCTGACACGTTACCTACTTCTTCACAGTGGCTTCTGACACATTAGCTACTTCTTCACAGTGGCTTCTGACACGTTACCTACTTCTTCACAGTGGCTTCTGACACGTTACCTACCTCTTCACAGTGGCTTCTGACACGTTAGCTACCTCTTCACAGTGGCTTCTGACACGTTAGCTACCTCTTCAAAATGGCTTCTGACACGTTACCTACCTCTTCACAGTGGCTTCTGACACGTTAGCTACCTCTTCACAGTGGCTTCTGACACATTAGCTACTTCTTCACAGTGGCTTCTGACACGTTACCTACCTCTTCACAGTGGCTTCTGACACGTTAGCCACCTCTTCACAGTGGCTTCTGACATGTTACCTACTTCTTCACAGTGGCTTCTGACACGTTAGCTACCTCTTCACAGTGGCTTCAGACACGTTACCTACTTCTTCACAGTGGCTTCTGACACGTTACCTACCTCTTCACAGTGGCTTCTGACACGTTAGCTACCTCTTCACAGTGGCTTCTGACACGTTAGCTACCTCTTCACAGTGGCTTCTGACATGTTACCTACTTCTTCACAGTGGCTTCTGACACGTTAGCTACCTCTTCACAGTGGCTTCAGACACGTTACCTACTTCTTCACAGTGGCTTCTGACACGTTACCTACCTCTTCACAGTGGCTTCTGACACGTTAGCTACCTCTTCACAGTGGCTTCTGACACGTTAGCTACCTCTTCACAGTGGCTTCTGACACATTAGCTACCTCTTCACAGTGGCTTCTGACACGTTAGCTACCTCTTCACAGTGGCTTCAGACGCGTTAGCTACCTCTTCACAGTGGCTTCTGACATGTTAGCTACCTCTTCACAGTGGCTTCTGACACGTTAGCTACCTCTTCACAGTGGCTTCAGACGCGTTAGCTACTTCTTCACAGTGGCTTCTGACACGTTAGCTACTTCTTCACAGTGGCTTCAGACATGTTAGCTACTTCTTCACAGTGGCTTCTGACACGTTAGCTTCTGACACGTTAGCTACCTCTTCACAGTGGCTTCTGACACGTTAGCTACCTCTTCACAGTGGCTTCAGACACGTTACCTACTTCTTCACAGTGGCTTCTGACACGTTAGCTACTTCTTCACAGTGGCTTCTGACACGTTAGCTACCTCTTTACAGTGGCTTCTGACACGTTAGCTACCTCTTCACAGTGGCTTCAGACACGTTACCTACTTCTTCACAGTGGCTTCTGACACGTTAGCTACCTCTTCACAGTGGCTTCTGTCTGAAGGGGTGAACTAAAATATAAAGGGCACCAGCTGCATGCGGAAGGGCATCAGAGCACAGACATTCTTTTCTCGAATATCGGGTAGCCTTATTGGCACTGCACCAATTAATGCATTACATCTCTTTTTCTCCACTAGGGCACCCTAGATTTATCATGTTTTCGCCACCGAAAGGGGATCCAAGACAGCACTTTATCATGTTTTCTCCATCCAAGAAGGCACTTCATCATGTTTTCTCCACCGATATAATAATAATGATGTAAATGATAAATTTAATGATGGCTGAATTCCATTTAGCTGTTTCAGTTTCATGGTCCTGGTATTTTTGATGCTGTGATCACTATCAAACTGTCATTGCTTTCTGAGAACGTTGTGAATGTTATGAGTGACACCTGTGCTCTTCTCATGACAAGGTCAAATGTGTGGAGGCTGTGAGAAAGGTCAGATTTACTGACATGGCTTACACACAAACCTGCACTGAACAAAGCAATCATTATTATTATATTAGTAACCGTTTACTGTGTTTAGATAAATTGCCTGCTTTGTAAAAGGTCTGTTCTCAGCAACAATGAATAAGCTGCACTTCATCAGCACCATTAGAGGGATTTCCTTTATCTGGTGTAAATAAATAAATGATGATACCTCCCTTTTAACACTGCATTTTCCTGAGGCTACACGTCATTTGAATGGATGCTGTAGTCTATATCAATAACTTGTCAAGGAACTGTTCCGGTGCAAAAAGTTGTAAGTTTCAGTGAACAGCCGTTGACTGATGGTTCAGAGCTAATTAAGAATACTATGGACACACAATTATCTTCATGATTTAAACCTGACTCAAATTAGTCTGATTGTATGAACTTACATTTTTATTTTTGTAATTGACCTTCATCAATCTCAAAAGTTTCCTTTTATAGAAAGTAAAAGTAAGACATTCAAATGTGTGCGTATTGTTGGGAGACACCAGTGCAATCATGGCACCTTGTTAATTCTGTACTTGCTTTATTTTCCTGGTTTTGTGTATAGATTATGTATGTATCGAAATATAGATAGATATACTGTATAAATCAGTCCTCATGCAACTCAGAAATAGATTATTAATTTATTTCAAATCAAGCCATCGTGGACATCTTCATGTCCAGATACACATCGTGACAACGTGGGACCAAATTGTACATGAAGTGAAAAAAGGGTGTTGGAAAAAAAAGCCTCAATATTTGTATAAGGAAAGTCAATTATGATATTATTATAAAATGAATACATGAAGAAAATCAAATGACCCTGGTTTCAGATCATATAATTGGAGGTCCACAGGAACTGACAAACTATCTACAGTACTTTCTAAAGAGAACGCTCTGGGAGTCCACTCCAACCAGACAAACGCTGTTTGAAATTAAAGCAGAACAATCTGACAAGGTTGACTTGGTTTGCTTCTCATGGGCGAGCGAGCCAAGATGATGTATGAGAGTCATACTGTGAAGACAGGCAGCTACAAATTTGCTTGGCTAGTTGACTGGTGGGAGGTTGGGTTGTGATTTGGAGGGGGGAGGGAGGGGAGGGGGGGGGGCGGGGGGCTTGAGTTGTCACATTAAAGCAACGCAGTGAAAGAAAGAGAAGCCTTTGTACCCATTTTTTCTTTTCTGAGGCCGTTGTTTTGTCAAAAGAAAAACATTCTTCTGGTCCGATAATTTACATCTGAGCATGAGAACTAAAGAAAAATATAAGAACTGAAAATTGCACAAGAGAAATAAACGTTTGTCTTTCTGACAAAATTAAAAAACTCTTTCCGAGTGTATTTTTGTTTTGGTCATTTTGGGCAAAATACTTTGTGAATGATCAAAGCAGAGATTTAATTATTTGACGTGTGCAATGCTCCGCACTATTAAAAAGTGCATTTGATCATTCACATGGTAGACATTTGATTAATGGAAGTGATCTGACTTGGGAAAACAGGCCTTTCTGTGTTACCTCCCCCTTATTTCAACCTCCTCCTCCCCTAGACTGAGCCTTGTTTTCTGCCCCCTCCCCACCTCCCTCACCCCATCAGAATGAATGGCACAGATGTTGTTGTAACAAGACAGTACCCCATGGTCCCCTTTCCCCTCACGACTCGCTCAGCATGAGGTCTGAAACTTGTTTTTTGATCATTGTTTCCCCCCCAAGTTCTCTCACTGCGGGAGGAAAAAAAGGACCAAAAGAGGAGGGAGATGGGGAGATCAAGAGCAGCCAAATTAAAGAGGGAGGGAAGAGGAGCACACGGCCATGTTTGAGGAATATGAGGAAAACATACTGTTGAACTATCTCCGAATAACTCGTGGAGCGTAGGACAGATCACATGTTGGATGTTTTTGGAGCCAGTTCACTATTCACTGGGGGCATGGAAGGTGCGGCGGAGCTGCAGTAGGAGTTCCGGGTCTTGACTGAAGATGCGGGTCGGTGCGTGGCTTCTCTGGGTGTCCTGGTTCTGCACCTGGGCAGAGTTCTCACAGAGGTGCGAGTGCCAAGACACGTGTCCAACCGAGTCAGGACTGGACAGCAGGTCGAGGAGCCGGGTCAAGGGGCATGCTCGTCACGGCGTGGGACACCAGCACCCCCCCCACAGGAGCAGGCCGCACAGCAGAAAAGGTGAGTCTCTAAAACCACACAGGGTTTCAGACTGGAGGCGCTTTAACCTGCAGAGGAACCCGTGGAGCGTGCACGGTCTGTGCAGTTAGTCGTTAGGGCACCATGCAGTAGAGATCAGCTGGTGAATTAGGTCATTTGACCACTGAGAAGATTATTTTAAAATATAAATAACGTGTTAATTGTAGACGCCACTGCTGTATGTGTAAATATAATAATAAAGATTGTAAATTCAAGCATTTTCTTCCATTTAAAATGTGTTTTTTCTTTTTACTTTTACAGTATGAACTCTTCCCTTATTGACAAAGTGACACAATACAGTAATGATCCCACACCAAATATGGAAATATTTCATGTTTTTACATCTTCTATGAGCTATGCATGAACACAGATATTTCTTTTATTTGCCACGTATTAACTGATGGGGTGGTACCGTGTAAAAAATACTGCGAAAATATATCACAGATTGAGATCATCTATCTATTGTATTTAACTGTATGCAATTATATTTTACAGTTTGTTCTAAACAGAGCTAATGTGACAGCTGACTTCTGAAACATGTCATCATTTTAAAATCATGTTTATAAGCAATTATATAGTTTTAAAAAATCACAATGTCCGAGATATATTTGAGCAGTTTGAGGCCCACCAACACGCAGACTCTCTGCCTTTGAGGAAAGAGTATTTTAGACAAATAAACAATATTTCACAGTCGTCCAAATGTTTAAATGTCCTCTTGGTTTTGGTGCCCTGGGGAAGCCATCTGCCTGAAGCTCCTGTGGGAATCATAATCATGTTCTAACTGTGTGTGAAATAGGAAAAAAAAGGTGTTAGAAACAAAACGCCGATCTGCTCACATCTGAAGGTTTGATTGCAAAAGTGTTGCATGTACTTATTCTTTAGAGATGGATTATTCAACTAATTGATGAGAATTTGTCAAATGGAATGGCGATGGAATGCATTTCCATTGTGTCAACACATTTCTTGTTTGAAGCCGAGCAGTTATTCATGTCGTTGAAGCCTTTACCAAACACACTTGAATTACACTCAGAATTTACTCTGAAGTCACTTTTTATCACATTCCTCACTCTGGCTGACACTTTCTTTCTTTCTCTTATTCCGTCCCCGCCCTCCGATACCCCTCCTGACCTCTGGTCTCGAGCCTGAAAGAGGTCGCTTCCCTCGGCGCATCGCGGCGCGGGACCATTCCCATGGGCTGCGCTGAGCCTCATCCTTCATGCTCTCTGAGGCTTTTGTTGCAGACTCAAAGCTGGCCGATGCCGGGGCCATCAAACCCAAGTTGTTGGATCAATATAAACATCCATCACTTAGCCGGGGCCTTTCTGAGCCTCACAATGAGCCGCTCACTGAACAATGCTCCATTTATGTGAGCCATTGGGAGGAATGAACTAGCGGTAGCTCACTTACTTCTTGCTCTGCCGTGATGGAACTTAGTTAACTCTGTTTGTTTGTTATCCTTCACAAAGTTACATTTCAGCAACATTCCTTTACTTTTTTTACACTTGATATCATCACAGAGCCTCCGTTTCCTTTGTGTATTGCATTGTGGGACACAATCTATTATTATTTTTAATATACTCCCTTTTCCTGCTCTAGATTAGTATAGAAGAGGTTTCCAACATATACACAAAGTTCAAATACATTTCTTCCCAATTCAGTGATTTCCGATGACAATACAAACTGTACTTTGTGGTCTCATTGCATGAGTGAGAGATACATCATGTCCATCCATTGTTTTGAGACATGGGAGAACTTCCTGTTTCCTAGCAGTGTTGACAGAGCTGCTGCCACAAACTGTCAAAAACAAACAAACAAACAGCCAAGATGAGAGAGCTGCTTGTTGTTTAGAGTGTACAAATATAATATCCACTACTGTCATTTTGATTTGATTTGTTAACCTTGAAAAACTATATTATTGGATTATTATTACATGTTTGAGCCACACTCAGACTCTCCTGCAGAGTTAATGCACTCTGAGATTCTTTTTGAAGCTGACAGAAGCTTTATAAATAAAATGCATTATTATTATTATTATAATTATTATTATTAATGGTGGGACGTGCTGCTATTTCACTCTCAGTCTGTTCTGTTCAGGAAGCAAAGGAGTTTTCCGTGGTTACCAGATAACATATAACAATAATGTCAACAATTTGTCCCTTTATTTCCATGTTTTCAGCGACACAATCAATACAGTTTTCAAGTAAGGAAAAATGACCAGGATCCTCAGCGATAACCAGTAGGATTAGTGGGAATGTGAGAACTATTTGGCTATTATTAAAATTAAAATAATTCAATAATTGTATTAAGTTTAACAAAGAAGCCAAAAGCTCAAATAATATCAAAGCCAGACGCCATTTGTTATTTCAATCCATCGCTCTATTGCAGAATACTGATTGATGTTCTCTTTTTTTATAGATATTGTTGATGCATATTACTTTCCTTGCCTCTCAGGTTGTCATGGACCCAGTAAAATGTCACTATGTGTATGAAAAAAGGATCGATGAATGCTCCAAAACCAGTTTGGATGTTCTGGGTTTTGTGACTACATTCAGCTTCATTTTGTCCCCATCGCCAATATCCTGTCAAGCAAACAAGCATTATGGGATGTAGCAATATATGGTTTTACTCACATTCTAAAACGATACATAACTGTATATATATTGTGAACTAGCGTTATAGGAACTATAGGCCGAGTGCGTCACAGCGTCAAAGTGGATTTTATTTTGAAAACCCCCCCGACAGGAAGCCTGGAGCCCCGTCACCTCGCCGGTGGGCGCGCTCTCAGTTACCGGTGTTCTCAATGGCTCGCGGTCCGTCAAGTGAAGTTGGAGGTTCAATTTAAAATGTGTTCATAGTTGAAACCCAAAGAAAGAGGAGGCGGACAGTTGGCACTTAGTTAGCGGTATAAAGTGTGTTTGCCAGCGGGTTGCGGAAGTCTCTCTGCGGACGATGAGCTGCGGGGCTCTCACCTTCGTAGTGGCCTCAGTGTGCGCGCGCCTGCTCCTGCCAGGTAAGAGGAGCTGTCATGTGCTCACTTTTATTTGTATATATATATAATTTATTTATATATAATTTATTGATATATATATATATATATATGTTTATTTATACATATATGTTTATTTTTATATTTATATATATATATATATATATATATATATATATATATATATATATATATATATATATATATAGTGAGAAATAGTCCAAACTGAAGCCAACACCAGGAACTCTCCCAGCTGTACAGTAGCTCGCCTAGATGTCCAGTTAGAGTAACTTGAGATTCATCTCCTTCTGTAACGAGAGCTGCTACTAAATGCTTTTTCTCTTATTGATTAATCCGAGATCATTTTCTTAATTTAACTGATTTATCGATTGGTGTCAGAAAGATGTCAGAAAATAGTGAAACATTTTCATCTCAAGCCAAAGTTGATATATTTATATTTTAAAAAAAGCTTTGAGGAATGCACTTATATTCAATTATATTCAGTATTTTAACCGTGATGAAATGGTGTTTTGGCTGCATCTTCTTTACTCGGTGGCCGTGGGGTTAAACAGGCTATTGTTGTCATGTGAAGGTATTTCCGGCTGTAGTGAGCGAATGAATAGCACTACACTTCTGCACATATTCCGTTTCTCAGATGTCGCTAAGTGTTGGCAGCTCATGAGCGTCTTAAACTTTTGTTGTTTTTGTTCTTTCTTTTTGGCACCCTCTTTTATTTTGTAAGGAACTGGCCGTGCCTGGTTCTGAATTACAGCATCTCTCCCTCCCGGAAGCTCAGTGGCTTTTTTTAACATGGGCATCATTTTTAAGATGTTCTTTTAGTTTGTCTTGTTTATTGGTGAAGTTCCACTTAAGGAGCGTCTTTTGTTCTGTTGCGGATGTGCTGCTGATGGGGGAGTTCAGGGCCGATGTTCCCGAGACCCTCCAGCTTCCTGTCCTGTCAGGAAGCTGATCTCAGTCATCCAACTCCACGGGAAGTTCAAACAATGGCATTCCACAAACTGCAAATAGACATTATTTGTTGGTAGCGGTGGCTGAAATGTGTTGTTTTGTGAGTTCGATGAACTCCGATGTGGTGATGCATCGTGCCCGGCGCGGCATCACCTGAATGAGCTCAGGTTGATACAGTGAAGACACCCGTTATGGTGTAGCCCACAGCTATGGGGGTCCTGGGAAAATGTCTATCATATTTACCACATTAAATGCTCTATTTCAATCCCAACCCCTTTAAGTTGCGTAATAATTTGGTGTGAACGGCGTTACTAATGTTGCAACCTGTTTTTGTTCCACGATGCTGAGTGTTAATCCGACCTGGAGGAGAGACTGAGGGGATCGTTGTAAAAGTCTTAAAGCTACAGTCACTCACCGCGTTTTAGCACCACAGCAGACATAAACATACTTAAATCACAAGTTTATAGCAGTTATGTATATCGGTTTATATGTCAATTGATTCTGGGGGGAAAAGAGCACTATTATAAAGTTAGTATTTGCTATCAGGAGAGAACAACTCTACTTATTTCTGATCATGCTGTCCTTTCTTTAAGGCAATGCCTCTGTATTTATGTTGCTTTTCTCCAGCTTTTCTAAATTAGGGCTGGGCAATAATTCGATATGTTAATATATCTTTTTTTAACAGAATCATATTGTGATATTGTTGTCTAAATTAGTAATAACAAATACAATTTTCTCTGAAGATCTGAATTTAGAAGAATTCTCTTCATGGGAACAGTGTAGTCAAAAAAGAAAAAAGTTTTGTTTATTCTTCACTAGAAAAAAAAATAATGTTTGGGTCAGGAGAATACAAAAATAGGTTTTCACCATGTGGTTATCAATGCTATCAATGTGCTATATCACTATGCTATACACCGTGCTACATCATGTGCTACATCACATGCTTTACACCGTGCTATATCATGTGCTGTACATTGTGCTATATCACTGTGCTGTATCACCATGCTTTATCACGGGCTATACACCGTGCTATACACCGTGCTAACCGTGCTACATCTCGTTATCTGCATTATAAATGACTCAGGAGAGAAGATCTAGGCCTTATCTCCCAGCCTTATGCTGACTACAACATGCATGTGTCGCTGCTCTGCCACTACATCTACACTTGGATGCTGTTAACAGCCTCTACAACCCCCTGTGCCGTCCTCAGGTTCCAGAGTTCATGCCCAGGAGACGGCGCCCCGCATCGTCCACCACCCGGCCGACGTGGTGGTGAAAGTGGGGAACCCCGCCACGCTCTCCTGCAGGGCGGATGGCAGCCCCAAGCCGACCATCGAGTGGCTGCGCAACGGCCAGCCTCTGGAGACGAAGGGAGACGGACAGCTGCAGCCCATTGTCTTATCGGAGGGGAGCATCTTCTTCTTGAGCGTGGGGGGGGGCAGACGGGGTCAGTCACACGAGGGCGTCTACACCTGTGTGGCCCGGAGCAGTGCCGGCAAGGCCACCAGCCGCAATGCATCACTGTACATCGCAGGTGAGACCGGGTCCCCACTGGATAAACAACAGAGCTCTGATTGGGCTCATGTTTAAATTGCACAAGTATGTTTGATGGAACTAGTGTGCAAGTTGAATCGTGCACATACAGCGAGTCGTGTAGAATTCTTTATTTTATTAAGAAACAACAATTCAGTCCATATCTATGTATTTGTTACTCTTTGTTTGACAAAGTGTAACAAATACATTGTAACAACAGCATTTGTTTGGGTCGGGTGCTATGTAGACCGGGCGGCGGGCCAGGCGGGAGACCTGGGCGGGCCGATCGCCGGCGGCATAGACTAGCTCTAGGGACGTGGAACGTCACCTCACTAGCGGGGAAAGAGCCGGAGCTGGTGCAGGAGGTGGAGCGGTACCAGCTAGATATAGTTGGGCTCACCTCCACGCACAACATGGGCTCTGGAACCAAGCTCCTGGAGAAGGGTTGGACTTTGTCCTTTTCTGGAGTTGCCCAGGGTGAGAGGCGCCGGGCGGGAGTGGGGATACTCACGAGCCCCCGGGCTAAGTGCCGCTGTGTTGGAGTTTTTCCCGGGGAACGAGAGGGTCGCCTCCCTGCGCCTACGGGTTGCGGGGAGTAAGGCTCTGACTGTTGTTTGTGCTTATGCACCGAACAGCATTTCGGTGTATCCGCCTCCTTCAACTCCTACCCCTGAAAGAACTTCTCACAAATCCCGAGGGAGGCTGGGGACATGGAATCCGAGTGGACCTTGTTCAAAGCCTCTATTGTGGACGCGGCTGCTCGGGGCTGTGGCACTTTGAGGAACTCCTAAACCCGGCCAACATGTCCCCCGGAGAGGGGGTAGCGCCGGAAGACTTTGGGGTGGTTTCACCCATATCCCTGGCAGAGGTCGCTAAGGTAGTCAAAAAGCTCCTTGGTGGCAAGGCGCCAGGGGTGGATGAGATCCGCCCTGAGATGCTGAAAGCGCTGGACATTGTTGGGCTGTCTTGGTTGACACGCCTTTTCAGTGTCGCATGGGGGTCGGGAACAGTGCCCATGGACTGGCAGACCGGGGTGGTGGTTAACATCTTCAAGAAGGGGGACCGGAGAGTGTGCTCGAACTATCGTGGTATCACACTGCTCAGCCTCCCGGGAAAAGCTTATGCCAGGGTGCTGGAGAGCAGGCTCCGACCACTTGTCGAACCTCGGATTCAAGACGAACAGTGCGGAATTCGTCCCGGTCGTGGAACAGTGGACCAGCTCTTTACCCTCGCAAGATTACTGGAGGGGTCCTGGGAGTTTGCCCAACCAGTTTACATGTGCTTTGTAGACCTGGAAAAGGCTTTCGACCGGGTCCCTCAGGGTTTTTTGTGGGGGGTGCTGCGGGAGTATGGGGTGCCGGACCTGTTGGCACGGGCCATCCGGTCTCTGTACGCCTGCAGTAGGAGCTGTGTTCGTCTCCTCGGTAGTAAGTCAGACACGTTCCCGGTGGGTGTTGGCCTCCGCCAGGGCTGCCCTTTATCACCGGTCCTGTTCGTAACCTTCATGGACAGGATATCTAGGCGCAGCCAGGGGGCGGAGAGGATCCGGTTCGGGAGTCTCGGGATCGCCTCTCTGCTGTTTGCGGATGATGTGGTCCTGTTTGCCTCCTCGGACCGTGACCTCCAGCATTCACTGGGGCGTTTTGCAACCGAGTGCTTAGCGGCAGGGATGAGAGTTAGCACCTCCAAATCTGAGGCCATGGTGCTCTGCCGGAAACCGGCGGATTGCTCCCTCCAGGTGGGGGCAAACTGCCTACCCCGAGCGCAGGAATTCAAGTATCTCGGGGTCTTGTTCACGAGTGAGGGTAAGGTGGAGCGGGAGATCGACAGGCGGATCGGTGCGGCTGCAGCAGTAAAACAGGCGCTGTACCGGTCCGTCTTAGTGAAGAGGGAGCTGAGCCGGAAGGCAAAGCTCTCCATTTACTGGTCGGTCTACGTTCCAACCCTCACCTATGGTCACGAACTCTGGGTCGTGACCGAAAGAACGAGATCTCGGATACAAGCGGCCGAAATGAGCTTCCTCCGTAGGGTGGCCGGGCTCAGCCTTAGACATAGGGTAAGGAGCTCGGACATCAGGGGGGAGCTCGGAGTCGAGTCGCTGCTCCTTCGTGTCGAAAGGAGTCAGCTGAGGTGGTTCGGGCATCTAGTCAGGATGCCTCCTGGACGCCTCCCATTAGAGGTTTTCCGGAAACGTCCAACTGGTAGGAGGCCCCGGGGAAGACCGAGGACACGCTGGAGGGATTATATCTCCCGGCTGGCCTTGGAACGCCTCGGGATCCCCCAGAATGAGCTGGAAAGTGTTGCGGGTGAGAGGGAAGCCTGGGTCGGCCTGTTGAACCTGCTGCCACCGCGACCCAACCCCGGATTAGAGCTGATAATGGATGGATGGATGGATGTTTGACAAAGTTAGGAAAGCAACGCTTGCACATCAAATATTGATCCCAGTCACTTATTATTGATTAAAGACACATCCTTGCGGTCCCAGCTTATATGGATCTCTATGCAACAGAACACACAAGACCACAGTGGTGGAGAAGGGAGGAGAACTCTCATCATATACTGTCATATACTGACATTAGGGATGAAGATGTTATCTTCATCCACAGCTTAGAATAACTACATCATTAATATGAAGAGAAAACAACATCAGCACATTATTCTTATGGCAGTATAAGCTACACTGCTAAATCATCCACACCTGAAGTTAAAGGGTCAACATAACCACCTTTCATGTGGATGTCCAATCAGTGTTGATTGTAAATGGGATCGATTGAAGCATTCGACCCCTCAGGTTGACCCAGGAAGCTGAGTTCTCCTTCTCCTAGAGCTGTGCCTACATGTACCAGCATGCATTGCAAGTGTCTGACACCCAGAGGGTCCTCGCCGGCCATGTCCTTTTCCACAGGTCATGCTGCCGCAGCCTCGGCCGTATACTATGGCTCCGATAGATATGAATATGAATATCTGTACCACGCATACTCATCCAGAACCCCTGGCTTCATATTCTGGGATGCCACTTTTAGACACATAGCTAGTTTATAATACAAGGCAGAGGATACCCTCAGTAAGTTCAGTTTCCTGTTCCCTTATTCTTACACACACACACACACACACACACGAGCAGGGCTGATGAAGACGTATGCGGTGACAGAAGCAGAAAGAGGGTCAAACCGTGGTGGAGACCCTCACTGTTTACTCATCAGGAGCCCAGTGAGGCCGTCGACGTGTCTTTCCTTTCAGAATGAATTGACTGTAAGTGGGCGTGTTGCTGGTTTGTTGTATTTCTCGAGTCAGAGAAGAAGAAAGCTGTCGCTGTGCTGATGGTCAGCTGGCTCTAGAGGCTGTTTGCTGCCTGGCTGTGTAGCTGGTGATGAGTAAAGACTCCAGATCACAGTGACGCTCGAGGATGTGATACTTGAGTAGAAACTGGGAGTTTTATCTCACTTTGGTGATGATGTGTCCTCATTCTGGACATCTGCAGTGTCTTTACGAGATTAGAGCGATGAAGGTGTAAAGAGAAAATGTGCCATAGGAAATTAATTCTCCATCAAAATATATATGCAATGTTACATATGTGGGCACACATATTACAAAACATATTCTGCACTTTTAAATTAGATTTACATTCATTCAGCACTTTAAAATGTGACTACAGTTCATGGCCTTAGTGCCCACTTAAAGTGGGCGTAGCTCCAACATCCGGTTCCTACATGAGAGGTTTGTGTGGACTGACCCCCACTCTGTCGTTGCAGTGTTGCAGGAGGAGTTCAGTTTGCAGCCCAGTGACGTGGAGGTGGCAGAGGGGGAGGTGGCGGTCTTGAACTGTGGCCCCCCAATGGGACACCCTGAGCCCAATGTCATCTGGAAGAAGAACGGCTTGGCCATCAACAACTCGGATCACCACTACACTGTAAGCACGTGAAGGCAGTTTGACACTGTCTGAGCAAGAGAGAGTGATTGACACCTGTCACACCTCTGCACTGCACTAGTCTGAGGATGTGAGAGGAGGGAGCAGCAGGAGTTAGACAATGCACATTGGGTTTGCATTGTCTCAAACACTTAATTATCACCTGATGTTCTTCTATTTGACACAGAGGGACAACACACACCCCGCCCTTTATTTACCTTTATCAGATGTGCAAACTGCACGGAGGGAGTTATGAATATCCAGCAAAGCGCTTCAGTATGTGAGCAAATCTGAATAAAACGACTCGTGTACGTTGTTCTCTAATTGTCTAATAAATGATGAAGTAGTTGATTGAGCGCCCCTCGTCTTCACGATGCTCATTACTGAAGGCTCCAATGGACGACTGCGTATTCAACAGTGATGCAGAGAAAATACTTCCTCAAAGTTTTACTTCTCAACACAAACTGTAAATATCATGAGAGCATGGTGTCTAATAAATGAAGCCATCTATATTACATGTCCCACGTCTGAAAAAGTAATGAATTCATGTTGCAGTTTGATACTTTGTTTGTTGAATAGCATGCATGAGGGGTGCACTCTGAATGAACATTATTCTGTCAGAGATGTCAAAAACAGCTGCAGGCCGTGGCACTGCTGCGGTTCTTTAAAATCCACCACATAGAAACCGTGACACGGTATAACTAATGTAGACCCAGAGTCATAGAAAGCAGCAGAGGGTCACATATCTGACACTAAGAGCCCATCCCAGCTGAAGTGTGTGTCTGTGGTCCCGTGTGCTCTGTGCTGCAGGAGCTGAGTGGGAAGCTCATCGTCGCTCCCGCAGAGAAGAAGCACTCTGGTGCCTATGTGTGCGTGGCCAGCAACACCGGGGGAGTGAGGGAGAGCAGGGCGGCCCGCCTCTCCGTGCTGGGTGAGACCCTCACCTGCTCCAACCATGGCGCTAACGAACCTCTGAACAGGACATGAGAAAGTTCCTCTTCTCTTCCGCTGCAGCCAAGCCGGCGTTGGTGCTGAAGCCAGACGACGTGTCCGTGAGGATGGGGGAGTCCGCCCACTTCTACTGTCAGGCCAAAGGGGACCCCCCGCCTGCTGTGGTCTGGAGCCGAGAGCAGGGGCCACTGCCCAATGGCAGGTACTTCATTCTGGAAATACACAGAAATAAGGGTGGGACAGTTCGCTCCTTACCAATGCTTAACATCAGCCACATTCATAGTGCCATTCACCCATGAAGGCATTTGACTGCAGCTTGTTTCCTCAGGGCTTATTTCTTTCTTTGTAAATTGAAAATGTAGTAAAAAAAGATCCGAGGGGTAGTAAACGTGAAAGCTGCCCTGTGTGTGTTTTAGGTATCTTGTAAACCCGGACCACACTCTGCAGATCCACTACGTGACAGCCCAGGATGCTGGGAAGTACACCTGCACTGCAGTCAATGATGCCGGTGTGGTCAGGGCCAGCGCACAGCTGCTAGTTGAAGGTATAGGAATACTTTTTGTAATTGTTTTTCTCTTCCACCAACACAACACAACAGTTATACACTCTCAAATTCTTCATTGCAGGTGCACAAATCCTGTTCTACAATTCACAAACCTAGAAACAGCAGTGACTATGGCGCAAAACAGCCACACGCCTCCATCAAAAATACAAACATCTTGTATATTTGTATACAAGTAAAACTCCACTGCTACGACAAGTTTCTGCAAAGCACAAATCGCACAGTCACAGATTTCAGATGTTCCATTTTGTTATCAGGAAAACCAGACAATGAAACACCAATACTGTATGTTGCTAGGCGACGCAGTCGTTGCCAACATTCTCATCTGGGGAGTGAGTTACACCCATCAGATGTGCTTTAAATAGTTGTGTTATCTCCTTGTATTGTTTTTACAGATCCTGTTCTGTGTGTCCGGCCTTTGAAATAGATCATTATACATACATATATATATATATATATATATATATATATATATATATATATATATATATATATATATATATGTATATATATATAAATAAATAAATAAAACCCTTGTGCTTCCAGAGGCCACCAGCACTAAACAGAGAGACCTCCACAAAGAGCTGTCAGCACTGCGAGTTGCTCTGGAAAACGTCACCATCGTGGCCCCCGGGTCCAACGTATCGCGAGTCCAATGGAAGGTATGGGCACGCTGACTGAGGCTTTCACAGACTGAATGCTTCAGGCGTTTGATCCTGTGGGGTTTTCTCTCTGACAGCTCCAGTCGCTTCCAGCCCAGCCGCACTACCTGGACGGCTTTGAGGTGCTCTATCGCTCTCTGCTGCCTGCCAGCTCCGACTGGGCAGCGAAGAGGGTGGCCCTGCCCAGCTTCCAGGCTCCAGTGGGCCCCTTAAAGAGGGGCTACAAGTACGAGTTTAAAGTTCGGCCCTATGGCAGCAACCTGTACGGGAGGGAGAGCAACACCCGGCACCTCCGAGTCCCCGAGACGGGTGAGAAGCGATCCGGTTCAGGAACATTTGATTTACTAGACTGTACAGCCATCTTTAGAGGGTAACAGAGAACTCCTCCTATTCCTCTTTATTCAGTGCCCAGTGCCCCTCCACTGGCTGTGTCCATAACAGTGAGCCACGAGCAGAATGACACCATCCATTTGAGCTGGGGGCCTCCTCCTCACGAAGCCCACAACGGCCTCATACAGGGATACCAGGTATGGAGCCCCCTGAGCAGAGGAGACATAATCCCAACAGGCCGCCTTTGTGCACCAGCTGCAGTGCTTCAGGACACTTTGCTCCTCCAGGTGTTTTGTGTGGAGTCTGAGGAGCAGCAGTACCAGAACTGGACGGTGGACAGCGGCCAACATAACCTGGACATCTCCACCCTGAAGCCAGGGAGACGGTATTGGATCACCATAGCAGCTGTCAACGGGGCCGGAGTGGGAATGCTGAGCGACCCTCAAGGATTTGTCATCAGTGAGCAAAAGGGAGCTGTTCGTTTCCGTGTGTGTCGTCAGAACCACCGTTATCATATCTGATTTCATCTGCTTGCCTCTCAGACCCACAAATAGGCCCCCCCCCTGAGTCAGACGGCCAAAGACGGGATCTGTCCCAGGTCATGGCCCTGCTTCAGGACCCAGTGTTGATCGGAAGCATCGGCGCCCTCCTGTGGTGCGTTTTGATGGTGGCGGCTGTCTTCCTCTTCAGACGCCACAGCAGGACAGGCCACCTGATACCAGGACGGGGCCGGGCCAAAGGTAGGGCCACACCCAGCTTTAATGTCCACCATTTAAAATTAGCTCAGTATCTAAAGGTCAGAACTCAGTCTATGTGTATCTGTATATATATATATTATTTTATTATTATTCTTTTCTTACTACAATACATCTCCACTACAACCAACTCAGGTCATGAAATACATAAATAACTACGTCATTATTCAAAGGAGTATAAAACAACAACAAAAGAAGGAAACTAGAAGAAGGACAGTTGAAATTGAACACTTTTACTTCTCATACTTCTGGTACATTTTGCTTAGAAGACATATATACTTATATACTTTTACTTGAGCAGATAAAGGAACAACTGTGTATACTTTTGTATGTTTTGTTCTTAGGTTTGCGCAGACTCGCCAGTGAAGATCTCATCATTAAGCACAGGTAATGTGCAGAGTGATGCATATGAAATGTGGTTTCATATCAAATGTAAACACACTGAAGTGAATAAGTTCAAACTGACCAAGCTAAATGTGGGTTATGACACTTTATGTAAGTCTATACCATCTGGTCCTTCTGATGCCAACTTGAGATCAACTTCCATAATAATAATGAATGTGAGGTAGAAGCAGTGATCTTCATGGTTCTAGTTCAGACTGAATGACCACGTCCCTAAAGCGTGATGACCCTTCTCAAACCCTCTCCTCCAGGATGGCAGCTCCAGACTCCCCTTGGATCTCTGGAGGCTGGAGACCTGCCTTCAACCAGAAGTATCAGGACCTCTGGGCCCACGGTCAGAAACATCCAGGACTCAGGGGCACCAGTGAGTACCGATTGGTTGATTTAAAAGCTTGTTGGACATTGGAGGCTCCTGGCTGGGGGGCTTTCCACCCTCACCCGCCGAGATGTGCAATGTGCCAGCCAAACGCTGTTATTCGGCCTTCAGGTGGAGGCCTCATGTTTGCGGAGGGAAATGTTGTGATGCTGCATGATTTTTGCAGGAATTTGAAAGCTTAATTATCATTTAATCCACCTGCTTCATCGTCAGTGCTTATTAGCCTATATTTATGAAAGATCATTTGGAAACCATGGTAACCACTCTGAATATCAGCATGTGAGTGCAGTTAAAACAGAGTTTGTGTCATAGCGGCCTCACAGTAATCCTCTCGTAATATATGAATGCCTGTTAATCATGATGCATGATGTCCAGTTGCTGTCTGGACTCCTAATATACTCATAACCCGTGTTTGTTGGTGAGGAATACGTCAGAGAACAAGAGACGGAGCAGAACCAAAAGGAAACAACGTGTCTTTCTTTATTCCAAATGAACTGAACTGGAGTTATGAAACTATAATATGTCATCACTTGTGCTGAATGTGCTCTCAGTGTCGGTACATACTTGTCTGTGTTTCATTAGGCCTCCCGACCTCCTGGAAGGATCTCGGCCGCGTGGACTCGGCCGTCCCCGTCGTGACCGACAGCTGCGGCGTTTACGGCACGTTCTACGTGGACCTGGTGGGCAGCGGCCTCAAGACCTTCAACAGTCCCAGGTGTGGCCCCAAGATGCCTCACGGTCCGCCCCACCAGCAGGGGGCCGAGACCATCCAGATATTCCCTCGGCCTGTCGGCAAGACCCCGCCCCTCGGCAGCCGGGAGGCGCTGCCATGGAAACAGGCCATACGGCCCCAGCCCAAGATGGGTGTGCTGAGGGAGTCGTGGGAGAAAAGCCACAGCAAGCAAGGTGACGAGTGGTGGAGACCAGGGCTCGCCGTCTCTACGCAGAACGTTGGGGAACGTGTCCTTGACCCTTGTCCTTTCCCCCCCAGAGTTGCATGCAGTGAACAGCGTCCCCATAGTGCCGACCAGGAACCAGGCGTGTCCGTCCAGACTCTACAAACAGAGACTCAGTCACGTCCCGTCAGGCCGGCGCGGTACGACGGACGCCATGCAGCGTCACCGCTGTCCATCAAATGAGCTAAAGCTGTTTGAAATAACAGTTTTGATTATGTCCCATGTTTCTGTCCAGAGTGGGATGGAGTTGCCGGCTGCCCTCGCCTGCTGCATTGCTCTGCATCATTACACCTCGTGGACATGCTGCCCCCCCCACCACCCACGCCCATGGAGGACACCACGGACACACACAGCTTCTCCTCAGATGAAGGGTAAAACACACACACACACACAGCTCCGACCGGGGGCTGGAGGGTGGAATAAAGGATCCACTACTATAGGGTCCCATGAAGAAGTGTGATGTTAGAATACAGGACTGCTGAGTGTCTGTGTGTTGCAGTGCAGTTGTGTGCCGCTCTAAATCGTAATAGACATGATGGGAGAAAAGGAGGTGTCCCTGCTGTACATCCTTCCTTTGAGCGGTTCACCCGATAAGGATCTTGTTTGCAGACAGACATCTGTGAGTTATTAACATAGGAAGGATTCTATGTATGAAGACAGACGGAGAAAGTACCAAGTGAGGAAACGAGAAACCGGCGAGCACAAACAAAGTATCGAGTGTCAGGACGTCCAAATAATACAAGAGTTTGAAATATTAGCAATAATGTATGGAACATGTCCAAGAAGAAGTACAACATGTCCAAGGCCTGTTCACTCTTCATATGAACCGATGCAATACAGGGTTTTTTTTATTCATAGAAAGAAATACTATTATTTCTTTTCAAGTCGTTGAGGCTCAGAGACGACTCAGTGTCCCAGCCGGCTGACAGAGAGGACATGTCTCACACTCCCGTCTCTCCCCCAGCTCCAGTCGCTCTACGAGGCTCACAGGGGACACGGGCTCTCTCCCGTCGGTGTGCGCTGTGTCGAGTCGCCGCGGGCAACCACGAGCCGCCGCCGCCCACGGCTGCTCGTCCTGCAGCCCCCCGTCCACTACGTCCTACTCCTCGTCCGTGGATGGAGAACATGGCGGCACGCTGACGGCACAGGAAGCCGCCCTGTATCTGGAGCTCAGCCCCAAGCCTGAGAGATGCAGGTAGAGATGCAGAACAGCCGGTGGTCCCAGCGGGTTCTGTTCCAGCGGGTTCTGGGCCCAGCTCAGTTTTCTTGTTTTCTGAGAAGAAACAGTTGATGCCACTTTGATTTCTAGCACACGTATTCATCCATCCCCTCTGTCAGCAGTGCCTTGCCTGAGCAGCACCCCTCCCTGCCTCACCCCTTCCCACCTGCTGGCGGCGAGCCCGAGTTCCCGCCGATAGGCTTGCGACACGCCCGCCTCCGGAGCACACCCTCCTCCTGCTACAGCGAATGGGACAGCTCGCTGTGGAACACCTGGAGCTCCATCACCGACGGCAACATGGCCAGCGCTCGCACCAGCCTCATCAGCTCGGTGGACAGCTGCTACACCAACGACAGCGCTCAGCTCGCCCGCCTGCTGGCGGCGGGGGCGGAGTCCACGAGCGGAGCCTCTCTGTCAGGTAAGTGGTCCTTTTCACTTCCACAGGTGTGTGTGTGTGTGTGTGTGTGTGTGTGTGTGTGTGTGTGTGTGTGTGTGTGTGTGTGTGTGTGTGTGTGTGTTACCATAGAACACATTTCTGACATCGTTTTCAAAATACTGTCAAAGATCTGAAATGTTACATGTACGTCACATTGGGCTTTAATGGTAAATCTTTTTTAATAAAACATGATTTTTTTTGTTTAAATATGCTTTGAATTGAACAATATAAAATATATTAGCTAAATATCATTGAATCAGCAACATCAACTGAGCAGATCATAATTATGTGTCTTATTGTGCATATATGTCACATTAGGTTTTTCGTGAAACTTTGTGTGATATGTGTCACAACGATATTTATCTGATTTGTTTTATATCAGATTGTTCAAGAAATGCGTTCACAGCAGGTTCAATATAATAAAAAAACATCTTATGTAAGCATTATAATTCTTAAATGTGTGAATCTGACCTTTAGCAACAATCTAATTGTGTCAGATCTCTCACAACTTGGAGCAGACATCTTGGAAATGTTGTTATGGGAACACAAAGTCACGTGACCTGTCACATGACCTGTCACCTGTGTGACCGTTTGTCCATATGGGTTGTGGTATTTGATTTTAATATTTTTTTGAGGTAAAATGATCAAGTAAATCACGAGCAAAAAGGAAAACAAAGTTTAATATCATTAGCAGAACAAATCAAATGTTGTGCTTCTCTTTGGTCTCGTGGCCCGTTATGAGTGTCTTAGGCAATGTGTTTTCTAGAGCGGCAACAATTAGTCAACTAATTGATAAGTCGATCGACAGAAAAATCATCACCAACTGTGTTGATAATCAGAAGTATTTCATTAAATCAAAAGTGGTAGAAAATTATTTTTTCAGCCTTTCTAATATGAATATTTCCATTTCCTCCCTCTGTATTATATCATATTAGACTGAATGTCTGTGTTTTGTACAACGCGATAAACTGTGATGGACATTTCTTTTATGTTTTCTGACCAAACAATCAATCGATTTATCTAGAAAATCATCGACAGATTGTTCAGGAATGAAAATAAGCTCCAGTTGCAGCTTTATTATTATTTTAATGTGTCAAAAACATCTACTGAAACAACACAAGAGAACGGCTGGTGGCTGAGATCATCCTGGCCTGTTGTGAGTACCACATTTCTCCACTAGATGGCCCCCCTCGTCTATGAATGATATGCTTGGAGAAGCATTCAGCAGATGTGTTCAGGTCCCTGTAAGAAAGAAGACATCGGAGAGAGTGAGCACACACTGTACTGTACATGTGACTGTATGTCATTACATTAGGAGGTCTAACATCTCAGGTGTCACCGGGCAATTACTTAACACCTTTCACCAAATCTAACCTCCAGATGAGTCCCCCCCCCCACCCCATCCCCCTCACTCGGCTCTCCAGCTCTCCCACTTAACAAAACTCTCCCTTGTGCAGCCTCCTGAGTGCAGCTCTCTGCAGGCGATGATGCAGTCTCACCATGTCTCAGGTTACACTTTAATAATGTGGGTCCAAAGGCCTCAGATCAGACTCACCTTCAAATGTCTGATGAGATCCGGGGTGCAGAAACCCTCCACCCACCCTGCACATGAAATGTCCTTCAGACACCTGGTAGAACGTGTTAGTGGCACGTCCACAACTCGTCTCCGGTGTCTTCGTGTCACTATTTAGAATGAATAAGAGCCCCTTTGATCATATGCGTCAAAGCAGGAACGATGTCAAAGTGTTCTTTTTGTAGCTTTGATATTCATCTTTACACTAAAGTATCCACACCAGGTCCAGTGTGAGTAAAGACCCGTCGTGAAGGAATAACGTGCTGGTTTTCCTTGTGATTGGACGATGTGCCACCCTCAAGGAGCTCCTCAGAGAGATCTTTACTGTTACCTTCTCTACAAGTTTCAATACAATCCCTCCACTGCGTATTGAATGCATGTCAACATGTCCCCCCCCCCCTCTGTGTGTAGACTTCTCCCCGCCTGCCTCCCCCCTCAGCGCCTCGTACCCGTCGTTCCGTGCGGAGGGCGACTCGTTCGGTGAGCTGGAGCCGGTTCCCGCGTGGGACTGGAGCTCGGCCTGGGTGGAGGACATGGAGGCTCGGTGCAGAGCCCACTATCCCGGCACTGAGAGATACAACGCCACTGAATACTGACCACTTCAGACACACAGCACAGACGGGACTCTTTTATCTTTTAGTGATGGGGTTTGTTGAGGTCTTAATAAGTCAGGGTTTGATCAATATCTGGATATGAAATATTATTGGAGCCAGCGCCTTGATGTCTGAGTCACGTCTATTAGTTTTCCCAATTTACGTCAGGGCAGTTTTTTACACCCTTCACATGACTTCCATCCAGTCTCTAGAGTTCCCTTCCCTCTCCGGAGCCTCTGGGCTCATTAGAGGACAGGATGATGATGAGGTGAGGAGGAAGAACACAGCTGGAGCGTTCTTATTTTCACCTTTTAGTCCGACCAAACAGACGCAGCACGGCCATTTTGTACAGACTGTTTTTACTGTAGTGTATATATTCAGCATATTCAACAAATGTTATTTAAATCCCATTCCAAATCCAGATCATTTACATTCTTTTATATGTAAGACAGTTTTTTACTTGATACATCCCGTCCACTTTTGTATGTTTGTATTGAACAAAATATTCTGTAGTTCATTGTAGCAAAAGTAGAACAAGTTATTGTTTAAAAGTCCTTTGTTCACGATTAATCGAGCTAACTTGAGGTTTTACCTTAAAATAACTTACAATTTTAGGGAGCATTCAACAACAGATGTTGTACAAGTTATGCTGCATTAATTAGTCTTTGCATAGAAATTCACTAACAGTGGTACACAGTTTTACATTTTTAAGAATTTGGGTTTTCTTCATATTACAGATGTATTTTAGTTTTGAAGAATATTTTTGAATTGATTGAAGGTTTACATTCTGACTTGGAAGCTGTGGAATAAAAGTTCCTGTTGCATATTCCGTGTCGTCTGCAACGATGTTTGACTGAAGCGGGGCTTTTGACACAATGATGTTTTCTTTTATGTTATTAAAAACACGTGAAGGGAAGGAAGGGAGGGGTCTCTGTGTGGCCCGTGGGCAGGAGTTCTACGGCCTCCTGCTGCTCCTCATGGCTCCGAGGAGCAGGAGGAGTTCTACGGCCTCCTGCTGCTCCTCATGGCTCCGAGGAGCAAGAGGAGTTCGTTCTACGGCCTCCTGCAGCTCCTCATGGCTCCGAGGAGCAGGAGGAGTTCTACGGCCTCCTGCTGCTCCTCATGGCTCCGAGGAGCAGGAGGAGTTCTACGGCCTCCTGCTGCTCCTCATGGCTCCGAGGAGCAGGAGGAGTTCTACGGCCTCCTGCTGCTCCTCATGGCTCCGAGGAGCAAGAGGAGTTCGTTCTACGGCCTCCTGCAGCTCCTCATGGCTCCGAGGAGCAGGAGGAGTTCTACGGCCTCCTGCTGCTCCTCATGGCTCCGAGGAGCAAGAGGAGTTCGTTCTACGGCCTCCTGCAGCTCCTCATGGCTCCGAGGAGCAGGAGGAGTTCTACGGCCCCCTTCCTGCTCCTCATGGCTCTGAGGTGCAGCAGGTGATGCTCCAGCTGATAATGGCTGCTAATTGCAAAACCCGCTGGAGAGAATAACTAAACCTTCATTTCTGTGTGTGTTTCTACCGAGACGGGGAGTGGGATTTTAACTAGTGGAATATTAATAGTGGTTCATCTCCAAAAGAAGTTTACAAACACTTGATGTCAGTCAAATCTTGAGTCTTATGAGTCTTAGAAAGAAAGGCTTTGAGGCCCAGCAGATATTCCGATGTGTATCTAATGTAAGAGGATTGTCCTCACTTTGTCTTCAGGGTGAGTGCTTGTCATGCGGAGCCCTCTTTTCAGAGCGTCTTGGATGTGGTGGGGTCAAAGGTCACGGGTTGCTGAGGGAACAGGTGCTTTGCTATCTGGTCCATGCATAAACTGCACAGTAATAAAGTCAAAGAAAAACATGCTGAAAACCCCATCTGTAGTTCCAGGGTGTCCAGAAGGACCAGCAAACCGATGCAGCCGGGTCTGCCAAGATACCAGGTGGGGTTAAACAAGAGGGCCCCTGATTGTTGGACTGTACTGTTGAACTGTTACCGTGCTGATGGCATTATATTTCAATATGTGGTGATTCTGTGCGAGCATACAGCTCCAGACGGACAGCATCAGCATCTGCTTTGAGATGGTTCCCTCCAGAATGGTGAGGCCAGGGGGAAATGTCACATCAGGTGTCCGGGAGGAGAGAGCGGACAAGTTGGCAAAGCTAGCAGTCCAAAAAAAAGGAGCTGTTGAAATATGATACAATATTAAGTTTTCAGTGTCAGAGTGCAGCACAAAAGGACGGAACAGTAATAGTGTTGAGAACCTTTTATCAAAGGAAAACCTCAACAGGTCTTTGTAATCTCTCATGTTTACCCCGGAGGGAAAGAAGGGACCAATGAGAGAAAACCAGCCGGGTCGACGGTGTGGAGAGGTGGGTAAGGACGACTGGAAAGAAGGTGGCAGTAATGTAACATCATGGATGCCAACTGCCATGAATACTAAAATAATAATAAGAGTCGTCATGTTGGTCTAAATCCTGCATATCTTTGTCATTTTATTTATGGACATTAAACAATTCCACTGTGGTCTTCTTCTTCTTCTTTGCAACTTTTAGTTGAATACCGCCACTTACTGTACCACAGCATGTAGAACAGGATCTAGTTTACTAGTTAGTCTGTGATACACTTGCTGACTATGAGTATAACAATAAAAAGTACATTATTGTTGTATGATTTTGTGTTGCATGTAGAAGCAGGGGCTCTTATTTGTCACAACTCTGTTGATATGCAGCCTCAAAGGATGGATGGCATCTAGAGAGACACCTCATCAAGAGTGGACTAAAGACTTTCCTCTTTAATAGTGCTTATAGTTAGGGCTGAACCCCTAGATATGCTGCTATAGGCTTATCCCCTTATTGCCTGAATTTATTTTCAATTATATTAAAAAAATATTATTTGTGTTTTTTGCTTTCATGCAGATTCTAAATTAAGAGATTGTACATTTTAATTTTGCACATGGAATATATGTAGATTTAGGAGGCAAATTACCGACATTAGGTGCCCTCGATGGACTGGCGGCCTGTCCAGGGTGTCCCCTGCCTTCGCCCTATGTCAGCTGGGATAGGCTCCAGCGCCCCGCGACCCTAATGAGGATAAGCGGTATTGAAAATGGATGGATGGATTACCGACATTAGGCACATTAGCTATAATTGGTCATAATAGTAATTGAAGATATATATATATATATATATATATATATATATGCACACATTCAAACCTCACTGGTTGTGTCAAATGTGAAAGCATGGTGGCCTAGAGTGAACTGCTCACCTGTGTGTGTGCGTGTGTGTGTGTGTGTGTGTGTGTGTTATTAGAACTAGAATGGTGTCATGTGGTGATCCCCCACATGACACTCATCCCAGTGCCCAGTGGCTATATGTTTTTCCAGACATGCTCACTATGCGCAGTCTATTATATACAAAACTCAGACTCTCACTGTCACACCTGTCAGCTAATACAATGAGACTATCGCTTTGGACGAGCTCCGAAACAGATAACGGACATCAAAAGCAAAAGGAAATGTATCAACAGGACTGTATACTGTAGAAGTGCTTAGATGTGACTTCAGAGAGAGTGAACCCTTCATAGAGAGCAGTTGCCACATTGAAAGGTCTTTTGCAGCCACACTACCTTTTGCCATCTTCTTGCATTAGCAGCTGCTTGCCTTCTCTCGCCAGTGGCGTAGGGCTGGCAGGTGCATCATAATCTTCATCACCTGGTGTAGGTCTGAAGTCTTCATCACTATCATCACTGTCACCAGCTCACTTCCCATAGAACGTCGTTGTGTCCATTTAGTTTTGCCAAAAAATAAAGGGCAGACATTGCATTTATATCCCAGCATTATATTTGTATTCTGTTTTGCCCATAATTCAATGTTGCACACTTACTCTGCAGATACAGTTACATGGTCTATATTTCTATTTCTGCATAGTTATATTTATTTGACAGGGATAATAAAGATAAGATAATCCTTTATTAGACATTTACAGGATTACAGCAGTAGAGGGGAAAAGTACACACAAGACATAGTAGGATCAAATATAACAATAGACAGTAAATAAAACAATAAACAGTCTACGGTAACTGAATAATATATACAATAATATAGCTATATATATATATATATATATATATATATATATATATATATATATATATATATATATGTATATATATATATATATATATATATATATATATATATATAGCTATATATATATAGCTATATATGTTAGCTGTATAATATATAGCAATATATATAGCTTAACTTTTCATCTGTAGTCCCCTGGGTATTTTATGTTACATACTCTATGAACCAAACGTCAGATTTAGAATCATATAAGGATATGTATCCTTATATACTTAAAACATTTGAAGTATATGAACAAGAATTCGATTTTCTACAATTTTGCACTTAAATACAATATTATTCATTTTTAGACCTTTGTGCCTAATGTCGCTAAAATGCAACAAACCGAAATCTGCAAATTCATCAATGTTCATCAATGTTTGTCACATCTAGTCTATTACAATATATTTAGCAGGAGACGCAACCCATAAACTGGTATGTATTTTTTATATTTGCATAAATTATCTACATTTTGGAGATGACACCGGATTGAGTCGCGAAAATCCATGAGGTCTGTGGAGCTGAACTCCGGTTTCAGAAACCGTGTGTAGCTTCCGGTACGACCACTAAATGGCGCCAAAATGCATGCATCACGATCCTTGGACTGTGGAAACTATGCATCAACAGTGGGGCTGGGGAATGTTTTAGGGTACACTGAGCACCTATCTCCTTTTTTATCTCAATTTATGGATGAATTTACATCTCTCCATTGCACCTTATTAACTCTGCTTCCTCTCCGGAGTCGTTGTGACTTCACGTCTCAGAGGGTCCATTGGACCTGGAGGTGTCTGAAGCTGAAACCTTTCGCCTGTTTCCTGCATCCAGCCCCCGGCCTGGACATAACCTCCTTCCCAATGGCCCTGCCTCCTTCCCTTTTTTCCCCTTGAAAGGTTTTTTTCTGTTTTTTTGGGAGTTTTTCCTGATCCGATGTGAGGTCAAAGGTCAGGGATGTCATATGAGTACAAATTGTAAAGCCCTCTGAGGCAAATTTGTAATTTGGGGCTATACAAAATAAACTGAATTGAAAACAGATATAACTCAGATAGCTTTTGTAGTAACATTGCTAGTAGTAGTAATCATAAAATATTGTCATAAAATGCCATGAAAGTGTCCTAAATATGTCATAGCACAGTATTCCATAAACAAGATTGTGAAATTCCCTGCATTAGATTGAGTGACACACATAGATTGATTCATTTGGAATGAAATAAACTTAATTTCTCTGGTTTCCTCTCCAGTGAAGCTGCTGCAGGTAGAACAGCAGCAGCTTCACGTTTAGCCTCCTCTCTCAGGACGCCGTCTGGAGAGGAGAGGGAGCTCATCTAGACCGCTTGTCTGTCATTGTGCACCAGATGGAGGAGGCCGGGGCCTGTGTGAGGGAGTGAGGGAGTGATACTGGGAATATGGGAACCTGTGAGGTTCAGAAGTGTGTTCGAAGCCATCCTAAAATTGGCGGCTGCTGCTTCTCTCTGTTCTGACACATAAGAGAGAACTGCAGACTGTTCATTGAAGGTTTATTCAATTTAATCTGGTTTAGTCCATGTTTGTAAGATTTACTGAGACAAGAAAACAACACATCAACAGGAAGTCAGCCAGAAAGAACTGTGTGACATGAGGGATGGGGAAACACACGGAGTGGAACGTTTGGCTTAGTTTCTCTGTATGTCTGAGGTGGAGGTTAAACTCTCTTTTTTATGAGTCTATATTTTATATACATTCTGCTATACCCACAAAAGGGATTATTAATTTCATAGCTGTGTGTGATATCTGCTTGGCTGGATAATAAGATAAACACAGTCGCTGTTTTTCAAATGGACTTTTGAATGAGCCCTTTATAATATTATTAATAATAATAACAATAATGATAACAATAAATAATTAAAGCTGCAAGCAGCGATGTGCGGGTCCTCGTTCCTCCTCTACGTCGGGGGTGCTGGCCCGACGCCGGCTCAAGCGGCCCGGGAATGTCTGCGACCGTCGGAGTGAGCGTCTGTGAGTTTGACGGTTTTTCCAGCACGGAGCGATGCTGGAAATTATACTGTACTGCAAACAGTCCACCGCTTGCTGTATCCACCGTATGGCCCGAGACAACATGCATCAACATAATACATTTGAAGTGGATCTGATAAATTCCCTTCATCAGGAGTTCAGTAACGTATAGTGGCAAGAAATACACAAGAATTAATGGAAAAATCACACAAAAATCAAAATGGCTGATGTCCGGTACCGTTTAGAGCATGGTCCCAAGAGACTATCTTTTCAGTTGACATGTTTTACATATGCCTACGAAGTTTCATAAATGTAGGTGAAACGTAGCGCTGGGGCTCCTTAAATTAATGTTTGTAGGGGGCGCTATCGAGCCATATTACCATTCTGAAGCATTAAAATCGTATCAGGTAACTACATCTTTGACTTTAAATGTGTGTGCTAAGTTTAGTTATGTTTCGAGCATGTTACATTGGTTTATTCGGTCACGGCGAAGGATCAGACTTCGCAGATGCTCCAACTCGCCACCCTTCAACGAGTCCATACAATCTTCACTGTGAAGCATTATCAAGGTCTTAAGTCTATTCTGACACATTCTGAGAGGGATCTGATTAATCTGTGAGGAGAAGGGTATAAAAGTAGAAAACATGTAACCTACTGTTGCCACTAGGTGGCGCTATGACTAGAATCCAAAATTATCATATGGATGTCTTCAGGGTCAGTATGTCATGACATATGAGATATATGAAGCAGATTACATAATGTATGGCCAAGTTAAAAAAACTTCCATTTTCATGGCGAATGGTGTTTTTGCCGTCGCGCCCTACGCACATAGTTTTATATTTTTAAAATCCTTTTATAACTTTTGACTACTAAGGTCTCAAGATCAAACTGCCCGACTTTGGAATGAATCGGGTTTAATCTCTAGGAGGAGTTCGCTGTTTTACACCAAGTTAAAAAATGTGCCACTAGTGTGTGGATATATGCTAGCAATTTGGTATGGATAGGCCAAGTCATTTGGAAGTTATGTGTCTTTAAATATGAGGCCGCACCCCTTAAAAGTTCATTGGCCCATATCTTCTGAGATATCAACAAACCTTTGATAACATGTGATGACATTGAAGCAATAATGAACCATATACATTTTCGTATCAATCGGACCCAGCGTTTAGGAGAAAATGGAAAAAACGTGTATAAATTAGAAAATCTAGAAAATCTAATTAGGCGCATTTTATGGCCACCACAAACTTTTTTGGATAGCAGGTCCAAGTGGACATGTGTACCAAATTTCAAGTCAATCGGTCATTGTTAGCAAAAACGGCAGGCGTTCTACCTTAAGGGGGCGCTATAGAATAATTTATTTGTACTAAAATGCGAGACCTCCAAATTATCCAATTTTTCGCCAGGCCTGATATGCATGTAAAATTTAAGAACGTTTGGGATATGATAAAGGCCCCAAAAACACTTTCATTGCTAGAGAATAATAATAATCCCACGAAAAACAATAGGTTCCTCTACGACGAAGTCGTCACGAGGACCCTAATAATAACAGTCCTTTTACACACAGGCTCTAACTCCAGTATCCACCGACCCTTCAGGTCCTCAGGCCTGTGCAGTTGGTGAGAAATGAGTTCTCCTCTATATAGAGACACTGAGAGGAACATGTCTGACAGATCTTCTGGCCCTGGGCATCTGATTTAAAATAAGTTGTATGAATATATAAATTAAACCCGGCCAACATGTCCCCCGGAGAGGGGGCAGCGCCGGAAGACTTTGGGGTGGATTCACCCATATCCCTGGCAGAGGTCGCTAAGGTAGTCAAAAAGCTCCTTGGTGGCAAGGCGCCAGGGGTGGATGAGATCCGCCCTGAGATGCTGAAAGCGCTGGACATTGTTGGGCTGTCTTGGTTGACACGCCTTTTCAGTGTTGCATGGGGGTCGGGAACAGTGCCCATGGACTGGCAGACCGGGGTGGTGGTTCCCATCTTCAAGAAGGGGGACCAGAGAGTGTGCTCGAACTATCGTGGTATCACACTGCTCAGCCTCCCGGGAAAAGCTTATGCCAGGGTGCTGGAGAGGAGGCTCCGACCGCTTGTCGAACCTCAGATTCAAGACGAACAGTGCGGATTCCGTCCCGGTCGTGGAACAGTGGACCAGCTCTTTACCCTCGCAAGATTACTGGAGGGGTCCTGGGAGTTTGCCCAACCAGTTTACATGTGCTTTGTAGACCTGGAGAAGGCTTTCGACCGGGTCCCTCTGGGGTTTTTGTGGGGGGTGCTGCGGGAGTATGGGGTGCCGGACCCGTTAGCACGGGCCATCCGGTCTCTGTACGCCTGCAGTAGGAGCTTTGTCCGTCTCCTCGGTAGTAAGTCAGACACGTTCCCGCTGGGTGTTGGCCTCCGCCAGGGCTGCCCTTTATCACCGGTCCTGTTCGTGACCTTCATGGACAGGATATCTAGGCGTAGCCAGGGGGCGGAGAGGATCCGGTTCGGGAGTCTCGGGATCGCCTCTCTGCTGTTTGCGGATGATGTGGTCCTGTTTGCCTCCTCGGACCGTGACCTCCAGCATTCACTGGGGCGTTTTGCAGCCGAGTGCGAAGCGGCAGGGATGAGAGTTAGCACCTCCAAATCTGAGGCCATGGTGCTCTGCCGGAAACCGGCGGATTGCTCCCTCCAGGTGGGGGCAAACTGCCTACCCCAAGCGAAGGAGTTCAAGTATCTCGGGGTCTTGTTCACGAGTGAGGGTAAGGTGGAGCGGGAGATCGATAGGCGGATCGGTGCGGCTGCAGCAGTAAAACGGGCGCTGTACCGGTCCGTCTTAGTGAAGAGGGAGCTGAGCCGGAAGGCAAAGCTCTCCATTTACTGGTCGGTCTACGTTCCAACCCTCACCTATGGTCACGAACTCTGGGTCGTGGCCGAAAGAACGAGATCTCGGATACAAGAGGCCGAAATGAGCTTCCTCCGTAGGGTGGCCGGGCTCTGCCTTAGAGATAGGGTAAGGAGCTCGGACATCAGGGGGGAGCTCGGAGTCGAGTCGCTGCTCCTTCGTGTCGAAAGGAGTCAGCTGAGGTGGTTCGGGCATCTAGTCAGGATGCATCCTGGACGCCTCCCATTAGAGGTTTTCCGGGCACGTCCAACTGGTAGGAGGCCCCGGGGAAGACCGAGGACACGCTGGAGGGATTATATCTCCCGGCTGGCCTTGGAACGCCTCGGGATCCCCCAGAATGAGCTGGAAAGTGCTGCGGGTGAGAGGGAAGCCTGGGTCGGCCTGCTGAACCTGCTGCCACCGCGACCCGACCCCGGATAAGCGGGTGATAATGGATGGATGGATGGAATATATAAATGCTTTGTGTTGAGTGTTAAGATGTAACGTCAGATACTAAATACACATAGTTGAACTAAAATATAAAATATGAGACTAAAGTCAGCTCCAGTTTGTCACCAAGGACCTTTCTGAGTGTGTGTGATCTGCTACGTGAACTCCAGCCTCCACAGCCTGCTCACAGATGGAGTTCACCACAGACGTCCAGGAGGAGATGTGGGGTTCAGTCACATGGGCTGAGCTGATCAGGTACAGCAGCCACACACTCACACACTCTGTAGCTCGTTCACACACACACACACACACACACACACACACACACACACACACACACACTCACACACTCTATAGCTAGCTCACACACTCTATAGCTAACTCCAGCGCCCTGCATCTGTCGATTTGAGAGTTATACCGTTTTTCATGGAACGCTGATTTTAGTAGGTGGCACTTCGACTAGGAGTGAAGATAAGCTTGTCGATATCCTCAGGCCGTGACTTGTAACAAGAACGACAAGTTTGGGGCAGATTCGAGCAAGTCCAGTTGAGCCAGTAGGTGGCGCAATGACAATGTCAACATATACATGCATCATGTGTCTCTACGTGAAGTCTAGACCACGTTATGTAAATTAAATGTAAATAATACCCCATATTATGCCCATTAGGCCCAGCAATTTCAATAGGGTAATACCTAATACACCCCGGTTCACTGCTAGACTCAGGCAGCTTCGTCTGGCTAAAGAGAAGGCCTACAGAGGTGTACAACCAGTACAAAAAGTTTTTCAGCCCTCGTCAGTTTGGAGAGGCCTGGAAGTACTCACGAACTACAGGAGACCATCCCCCCGCACTGAGGACAATCACCGACTGGCTGACAACCTGAACGTCTTCTACTGCAGAGATAAGCTCACTTCCACCCCCCCCCCCCCCCCCCCCCCCCACCTCCCAACTGCTCCATCATCAAACAACCACCTAACTTCTCACCACTCCCAAACAACCCCCTTCCGGCACTGAGGATCTGTGAAGAGGATGTGAGTCGGCTCTTTCACAGACAGAAGATCAGGAAGGCGCTGTGTCCCCCTCCTGGCTGAAAGTCTGTGCCAACCAGCTGGCCCCCATCTTCACGCAGATCTTCAACCGATCACTGGAGCTGTGTGAAGTCCCATCGTGCTTCAGGCGCGCCATGATCATCCCGGTCCCCAAGAAATCCTCCATCACAGGATTGAATGACTACAGGCCCGTCGCCCTGACGTCTGTGGTAATGAAATCCTTTGAGGGATTGGTGTTGACCCATCTGAAGGACATCACAGGGCTCCTGCTGGACCCACTGCAGTTTGCCTACCGGGCAAACAGGTCGGTGGGTGATGCAGTCAACTCAGCATGCCCGCCTCCACCTGTCAGTGGATCACTAACTTCCTGACAGACAGGACGCAGCAGTTGAGGCTGGGAAAAACCACACCCAGCACCCGTACTATGAGCACTGGCGCCCCTCTGGGATCTGTGCTCTCCCCACTGCTCTTCTCCCTCCACACCAACGACTGCACCTCAGAGGACCCGTCTGTTAAACTCCTGAAGTTCGCAGACAACACAACGGTCATCGGCCTCATCAGGACCGGTGATGAGTTGAACAGCTGGTCCTCTGTGTGGTCAGATCAACCTGGAGCTCAACAAGCCCAAAACTGGGGAGATGACAGTGGACTTTAGTAGGAGCCCCCCGACACTACCCCTCCTCTGTTGTCTTTAATGTCTTTTTATATTTATCCTGTTATTTGTAAATTAAATGTATGTACGACGAGTAGTATGCAATACAATGTCATAGTATAGTGACTAAGGCCATAGTGTAGTATATAATATTACAATGTCATAGTATAGTATAATGTGGAATCGGTGTGTACTTATGCCAAGACAATGTCGGACACCGTAGTTTTCTCTGGCCCTCTCCCCAATCTGATCAATGATGACATGTATAGCCGCATGTCGTCATTCAACCGCTGGTTGTCCACGTGGTGCCCAGCAAACAATGTGGGCTACATAGATAACTGGCAGACTTTCTGGGGAAAGCCTGATCTGATGAGTCGAGATGGCATTCATCCTACTTCAGCCAAATTCCAGCCCAACATTGGATCACACGCTGCCTTCCTTCCTTGAGGTTCCTGAACGCATCGCTCTCTCTCTTCCGGTAAGCGTATTGCATCACTTCCGGTTGCCAGCTTAGCAGCTCGCGATGTCTTCCTCTCCCCCTCCCGTTCCCTCTTGCTCAGAGTGTCTCATGTATAGCTATTCCTCTGCCTCCCTTAATGATAACGGTACATGCAACACGTGTAGTTCATTTGCTGGTTGGAGGCAGTTCTAAGTGGGTTAGATGCACGGCTCCGCACCATCGAAGCTCAGACAGTTACGCTAGTTAGCTCGCCACCCCCCATAGCCGGCGCGGGGCCTTTAGCTTTAGCCTCTGTTAGCTGTCCCCCGGCAGCCCCCGAGCAGCCGGATGGCTGGGTGACTGTTCGAAGGGGTTTTAAGTCCAAACAGAAGCCCACTGAGCACCACCAACCTCTTCACGTTTCGAACCAGTTTTCCCCACTCAGCGACGCACCCGCTGAGAAACCCACTCTGGTTATAGGTAGCTCCATAGTCAGAAACGTGAAGATAGGGAAGCCAGGGACCAAAGTCATATGCATCCCGGGGGCCAGAGCGGGCGACATTGAATCTTGTTTAAAACTGCTGGCTAAAGATGAGCGTAGTTACAGTAAGATTATAATACACGCCGGCGGTAATGACTCCCGACTGCGGCGGTCGGAGGTCACTAAAATTAATGTGGAATCGGTGTGTACTTATGCCAAGACAATGTCGGACACCGTAGTTTTCTCTGGCCCTCTCCCCAATCTGATCAATGATGACATGTATAGCCGCATGTCGTCGTTCAACCGCTGGTTGTCCAGGTGGTGCCCAGCAAACAATGTGGGCTGCATAGATAACTGGCAGACTTTCTGGGGAAAGCCTGATCTGATGAGTCGAGACGGCATTCATCCCACTTGGGATGGAGCGCGTCTCATTTCTGCGAACATGGCGAAGTTGATTAGCGGACTTAATCCATGACCCAGAGTTCAGATCAGGAAGCAGAAGCAGAGTTGTAGTCTTCCACCCTTCTCTGCACTTCCATTCGAGCAGTTACCCACCCTTAACCTTAACTCTATAGAGACTGTGTCTGTCCCACGGCCACTTAAATTAATTAAATCAAAAGTAACCAGAAGAGGAGTCATACAAAATAACCTCATAAAGGTTAACATCACTACTGCCACAGTGCAACAAAAGAAGAGAATTAAATGTGGACTCCTAAATATTAGATCTCTGTCATCTAAAGCTGTATTAGTAAATGATTTAATATCAGACAATCACATTGATTTATTGTGTCTTACTGAAACCTGGCTGAGGCATGAAGAATATGTCAACCTAAATGAATCAACTCCTCCAAGTCATATTAATACTCACATTCCTCGAGGCACCGGCCGAGGAGGTGGAGTAGCAGCCATCTTTGACTCAAGCCTATTAATGAATCCTAAACCTAAACTAAACGACAACTCATTTGAAAGCCTTGTTCTTAGTCTTTCACATCCAACCTGTAAAACATTACAGCCAATTCTATTTGTTATACTGTACCGGCCACCAGGTCCATATTCAGAATTTATATCTGAATTTTCTGAGTGTTTATCAAGTTTAGTCCTTAAAACTGATAAGGTTATTATTGTAGGAGATTTTAATATTCATGTGGATATTGACAATGATTGCCTTAGTACTGCATTTATCTCATTGTTGGACTCGATTGGCTTCTGTCAGAGAGTACAGAAACCCACTCACTGCTTTGGCCACACCCTCCACCTTGTTCTTACATATGGCATTGACATTGAGCATTTGGAGGTCTTCCCACAGAACCCTCTTCTGTCAGACCATTACCTCATAACTTTTGAGTTTATACTCCCGGAGTATGTTGTGTTCATGTTGTGTTCATGTTGTTTTCATATGTTGTGTTCATGTTGTGTTCATGTTGTGTTCATATGTTGTGTTCATGTTGTGTTCATATGTTGTGTTCATGTTGTGTTCATGTTGTGTTCATATGTTGTGTTCATGTTGTGTTCATATGTTGTGTTCATGTTGTGTTCATATGTTGTGTTCATGTTGTGTTCAAGTTGTGTTCATGTTGTGTTCATATGTTGTGTTCATATGTTGTGTTCATGTTGTGTTCATATGTTGTGTTCATGTGTAGTGTTCACATTCCAAACAGCCTCGGGGTATATTTGCACTGATTTCATATTTGATTTCCATTTATTTTGTCATTGATTCATAATTTGTTTACATTCGGTTCCTTCCAAATATAGTGACGGAATAATTCAATCAGGCCGCTATTAATCTACAAATAATCATGAGGCTGTTGTCCTGTGGGTATAAGATGGTGGTCGTGACTTGTGTTTGTATTTTTTGACATTGCACACCCGCGACTCGCGACTCACACTCGAGACCTCTAACTCTGACCTCTTCAATAAGCATAACTTAATTCACTGTCTTTGTCTACCTGGCATATTGTGTAGAATATGGTTATGAAACGGGCTACAGACCGGTTATTATATCGGGGCACTATTAGTGCAAATGTGTTCTAAAGTCAAGTAATATGTGAAAAATGGCCCATAGTGCATCATCACGTTTTGCTGCATTTTGTTGTTATATATGTCATAACATATACAATTTTTACGATCGTCATCATTACAATTATGCCAAAGAACACGTGTTCTGCTGCTTGAATGGGAAATAACTAAGGTCCTTTGAGGAATTGTGCCTGCACTAATATGGTACAGGACATATTTTACTTTTCAAAAGAGGAAAAGGAAATATGAAATTAAGGTTGAGCTTTTTTCATGTCTTTTTGAATTTAATTTTGAAGATAATCGGCCTGCTTCGTTTGCAGTTGTCAGATGAAGTTGAGCAGACCTAGGAGTGGAGTCAAAAAATATGAATAATTACATAAACAGATCAGACTCTCTACCACAAACATCAAGCTTTGAACTACGTTAAACTCTCACATCATGTCAAATGTATTTAATCTTTATGTAATGCAGCAAGTAGTGGGTTATTTATGTGTGTGTCTCTCTCTATGTGTGTGTGTGTATTGGACTGCCAAAGAGATTATCCTTCATATGTCTCCTTCACTAAAGGCCATATGTTTCTACATGCAGCCCCCAGCTCCTCCAAGCAGACCGCACCACACACACACTGACAGACCGCACCACGCACACACACACACACACACACACACACACTCTCACTGACAGACCAGACCACACGCTATGAGGCTCACATAGTAATGAATCAAGCACTACTGTAATGTCTGCTTGTCTTTTTCTTTCATATGCACGCACACACACACACACACACACACACACACACACACACACACGTAGATTTACTGCGTGTCTCCCTGCAGTCTGGTGTTTAACCGAATGGATAGTTACCATTCTAGGAGCAGACGTAAACACATGGGCGGCGGTGTGTGAGTGTAATCAACTGGGCTTCTAGCTTTAATACGAAACAGCCAGTCCAACATCGTGGAACATCACCCGGTCATGAAACTAGCCTCTTTTTAGCACTTTATATATAACGTTTATGTGAAACTTGTTAAATCATTTGGCACTTTTACAATAACACGTTTACATACTCAGGCTGTCGTAAACCTCAAGCATTAGTTTCAAACCAATTACTTTATAGATGTCACTATTTACACAGCACGATGAAACTTTATTGATCTGGGTGGAAATGAGGTTACTTTTTAGCCACAAACGTAATAGGATTCTACAGGGAATCGACGCAAATAGAATATAACATGAGAGGAAAATAGATAAGAGAGATATGGCAGCACATAACCCAGGCAGCACCGCTCCATACAGGAGCCGGGTCCATGTAAACTAAGCCCTGCTCTCATGCAGTTCAGGTGGTGGTGACACGCTCACATCGATCCATAGATGTGGTTAACGGTGGTCTTGCATGAGAACGTGGTAATCATTCAATTACCTGGAGATCAATGACCCCATATGGCTGGTCTGTTTCAATACGGCCAGTTGACTGCTCCGACATACACCAAACACACACACACACACACACATTTACTGGTTGATGGGCTGCTGGTCAACTCTGGTCAACAGAATGTTAAGTTGAGTCCACAAACCAATGGGTGTCGTCATGACGACGTGCACTCCTGATTCACAGTCTATGGTCCGAGTCCACGCCACAAACTGTTGATGACTAATGGCCATAGTCACCGTGACGGCTCCCATTGGTTTGAGGACTCGGCTTCTCACACCTCAATTTGGTCTTTTTGGCCGTGAATATCTTTATTTTTACCACCAGTTAATGGAATATACTTGGCTATCCCCTGCTTTATGGTCTGTTTGACTCTAAATGACCATAATTTACTAAATGAACATCACGCTGTATTGAAGAAGACTTGAAAATAGAGATGGAGACCATAAACTAATGTTTACAATGTTTACTGAGGGAATAAATCAAGAGAAGTAGAGTCATTTATATAGACTTCTATACAACCAGAGGAGTCACCCCCTGGTGGTCAGGAGAGAGAATGCAGCTTGAACACACGAAGCATAGACTTCTATACAACCAGAGGAGTCGCCCCCTGGTGGTCAGGAGAGAGAATGCAGCTTAAACACATGAAGCATAGACTTCTATACAACCAGAGGAGTCGCCCCCTGGTGGTCACTAGAGAGAATGCAGCTTTAACACATGAAGCATAGACTTCTATACAACCAGAGGATTCAATTCAATTCAGTTTATTTTCCATCCATCCATCCATTATCACCCGCTTATCCGGGGTCGGGTCGCGGTGGCAGCAGGTTCAGCAGGCCGACCCAGGCTTCCCTCTCACCCGCAGCACTTTCCAGCTCATTCTGGGGGATCCCGAGGCGTTCCAAGGCCAGCCGGGAGATATAATCCCTCCAGCGTGTCCTCGGTCTTCCCCGGGGCCTCCTACCAGTTGGACGTGCCCGGAAAACCTCTAATGGGAGGCGTCCAGGAGGCATCCTGACTAGATGCCCGAACCACCTCAGCTGACTCCTTTCGACACGAAGGAGCAGCGCCTCGACTCCAAGCTCCCCCCTGATGTCCGAGCTCCTTACCCTATCTCTAAGGCTGAGCCCGGCCACCCTACGGAGGAAGCTCATTTCGGCCTCTTGTATCCGAGATCTCGTTCTTTCGATCACGACCCAGAGTTCGTGACCATAGGTGAGGGTTGGAACGTAGACCGACCAGTAAATGGAGAGCTTTGCCTTCCGGCTCAGCTCCCTCTTCACTAATCTGATCAATGATGACATGTATAGCCGCATGTCGTCGTTCAACCGCTGGTTGTCCAGGTGGTGCCCAGCAAACAATGTGGGCTGCATAGATAACTGGCAGACTTTCTGGGGAAAGCCTGATCTGATGAGTCGAGACGGCATTCATCCCACTTGGGATGGAGCGCGTCTCATTTCTGCGAACATGGCGAAGTTGATTAGCGGACTTAATCCATGACCCAGAGTTCAGATCAGGAAGCAGAAGCAGAGTTGTAGTCTTCCACCCTTCTCTGCACTTCCATTCGAGCAGTTACCCACCCTTAACCTTAACTCTATAGAGACTGTGTCTGTCCCACGGCCACTTAAATTAATTAAATCAAAAGTAACCAGAAGAGGAGTCATACAAAATAACCTCATAAAGGTTAACATCACTACTGCCACAGTGCAACAAAAGAAGAGAATTAAATGTGGACTCCTAAATATTAGATCTCTGTCATCTAAAGCTGTATTAGTAAATGATTTAATATCAGACAATCACATTGATTTATTGTGTCTTACTGAAACCTGGCTGAGGCATGAAGAATATGTCAACCTAAATGAATCAACTCCTCCAAGTCATATTAATACTCACATTCCTCGAGGCACCGGCCGAGGAGGTGGAGTAGCAGCCATCTTTGACTCAAGCCTATTAATGAATCCTAAACCTAAACTAAACTACAACTCATTTGAAAGCCTTGTTCTTAGTCTTTCACATCCAACCTGTAAAACATTACAGCCAATTCTATTTGTTATACTGTACCGGCCACCAGGTCCATATTCAGAATTTATATCTGAATTTTCTGAGTGTTTATCAAGTTTAGTCCTTAAAACTGATAAGGTTATTATTGTAGGAGATTTTAATATTCATGTGGATATTGACAATGATTGCCTTAGTACTGCATTTATCTCATTGTTGGACTCGATTGGCTTCTGTCAGAGAGTACAGAAACCCACTCACTGCTTTGGCCACACCCTCGACCTTGTTCTTACATATGGCATTGACATTGAGCATTTGGAGGTCTTCCCACAGAACTCTCTTCTGTCAGACCATTACCTCATAACTTTTGAGTTTATACTCCCGGAGTATACACCGTTAGTCAAAAGTTTCTACACCAGATGTCTAACTGACAGTGCTGTAGCTAAATTTATAGAAGCGATTCCTTCTGCATTTGATTCAATACCACGTCTCAATGTGACGGAGGACTCCTGTGCTAACTTTAGTCCGTCCCAGATTGATCATATTGTCGATAGTGCTACAGGCTCACTGAGAATGACACTAGACTTGATAGCCCCACTGAAGAAAAAGACAGTGAGGCAAAGGAGGTTTGCTCCCTGGTATAACCCTCAGACCCGCGACCTAAAGCAAACTTCACGAAAGCTTGAAAGCATATGGCGTTCCACCAATCTGGAAGAATCACGCTTAGTTTGGCGAGATAGTCTTAAAACATATAAAAAGGCTCTCCGTAATGCCAGAGTAGCCTATTACTCATCAGTAATAGAGAAAAATAAGAACAACCCCAGGGTTCTCTTTAGCACTGTAGCCAGGCTGACAGAGAGTCACAGCTCTGTGGAGCCGTGTATTCCTATAGACCTCAGTAGTAATGACTTCATGAACTTCCTCAATGAAAAGATTTTAACTATTAGAGGCAAGATTGATGCTCTCTTGCCCTTAACTACTACCGATCTGTCATCAAGAGGAGTGGCCTTGGAAACGGCTGTATGCCCTGGTGTATATTTGGATAGCTTTTCTCCCATTAACCTAGACCAATTGTCCTCAATGGTTTCTACTTCTAAACCGTCTACCTGTCTCTTAGACCCCATCCCAACGAGGCTGCTTAAAGACGTGTTGCCTTTAATTGGCACCTCTCTGCTGGATATTGTTAATGTGTCTTTGCTAACAGGCCATGTAACACATTCCTTCAAAGTAGCTGTAATTAAACCTCTCCTGAAAAAGCCCACTCTTAATCCAGAGGTGTTGGCTAACTACAGACCAATCTCTAACCTTCCCTTCCTCTCTAAGATCCTTGAGAAAGTAGTCGCAAATCAGTTGTGCGACTTCCTACATCAGAATAGTTTATTTTAGGAGTTTCAGTCAGGATTTAGAAAACACCACAGCACAGAGACAGCACTGGTGAAAATTACAAATGACCTCCTAATTGCATCAGATAAAGGACTCATCTCCGTACTGGTATTATTAGACCTTAGTGCTGCGTTCGACACCATTGATCATGACATCCTATTACAGAGACTGGATCAGTCGATTGGCATTTCAGGTACCGCACTAAGTTGGTTTAAATCCTATTTATCAGATCGATCTCAATTTGTATTTGTAAACGATGAAGCCTCAATGACCACCAACGTTAATCACGGAGTTCCACAAGGTTCTGTGCTTGGACCAATTTTATTTACCTTATATATGCTTCCTTTGGGCAATATTATCAGGAAACACTGCATAAACTTTCATTGCTATGCAGACGATACTCAATTATATCTATCGATCAAACCAGAGGAGACCAACCAGCTCGCTAAAATTCAAGAATGTCTTAAAGACATAAAAACATGGATGACCTGCAACTTCCTGATGTTAAACTCAGACCAAGTTATTTTACTGGCCCTGAACACCTCAGAGATCAATTATCTGGTGATGTGGTTTCTGTAGATGGCATTTCCCTGGCATCCAACACCACTGTAAAGAATCTAGGCGTTATCTTTGACCGAGACTTGTCCTTTAACTCCCACGTTAAGCAAATCTCAAGGATTGCATTTTTTCATCTACGTAACATTTCAAAAATCAGGCACATCTTGTCTCAAAAAGATGCAGAAAAGCTGGTTCACACGTTTGTTACTTCCAGACTAGATTACTGCAACTCCTTATTATCAGGCTGCCCTAATAAGTCTCTTAAATCCCTCCAGTTGATCCAGAATGCTGCAGCTCATGTACTTACAAAAACTAAGAAAAGAGATCACATTACTCCTGTATTAGCTGCGCTGCACTGGCTCCCTGTAAAATCAAGAATCACATTTAAAATTCTTCTCCTCACCTACAAAGCCTTGATTGGTGATGCACCATCATATCTTAAGGAGCTTGTAGTACCATATTGCCCCACTAGAGAGCTGCGCTCACTAAATGCGGGGCTACTTGTGGTTCCTAGAGTCCTAAAAAGTAGGATGGGAGCAAGAGCCTTCAGTTATCAAGCTCCTCTTTTATGGAACCAGCTTCCACTTTCAGTCCGGGAGGCAGACACAGTCACCTCATTCAAGAATAGACTTAAGACTTTCCTGTTTGATAGTGCTTATAGTTAGGGCTGAATCAGGTTTGCCCTGGTCGAGCCCCTTGATATGCTGCTATAGGCTTATAGGCTGCTGGGGGATGTTTTAGGATACAATGAGCACCTCTCTCCTCTTCTCTCTCTCCTTATGGATACATTTACATCTCTCCATTGCACCTTATTAACTCTGCTTCCTCCCCGGAGTCGTTGTGACTTCACGTCTCATAGGGTCCATTGGACCTGTCTGATGCCTGGTGAGCCGGCCTCCCACCTTGGCCCTGCTGATGCCCCGCCCCCTCCTCTCTACCTCCTTCTGTTTCATGGATTGGAGTTCCATTCATACATTGTCATATTCATGTAATGTGTTTATGTAACTTTGTAAATGCTGTTCATTCTGTACACATGACATCTATTGCTTCTGTCCATCCGGGGAGAGGGATCCTCCTCTGTTGCTCTCCTGAAGGTTTCTTCCCTTTTTTCCCTGTGAAAGGTTATTTTTGGGGAGTTTTTCCTGATTCGATGTGAGGTCCTGGGACAGGGATGTCGTATGTGTACAGATTGTAAAGCCCTCTGAGGCAAATTTGTAATTTGTGATATTGGGCTATACAAAATAAACTGAATTGAATTGAATTGAATTGAATTAAGACGGACCGGTACAGCGCCCGTTTTACTGCTGCAGCCGCACCGATCCGCCTATCGATCTCCCGCTCCACCTTACCCTCACTCGTGAACAGGACCCCGAGATACTTGAACTCCTTCGCTTGGGGTAGGCAGTTTGCCCCCACCTGGAGGGAGCAATCCGCCGGTTTCCGTCAGAGCACCATGGCCTCAGATTTGGAGGTGCTAACTCTCATCCCTGCCGCTTCGCACTCGGCTGCAAAACACCCCAGTGAATGCTGGAGGTCACGGTCCGATGAGGCAAACAGGACCACATCATCCGCAAACAGCAGAGAGGCGATCCCGAGACTCCCGAACCGGATCCTCTCCGCCCCCTGGCTGCGCCTAGATATCCTGTCCATGAAGGTCACGAACAGGACCGGTGATAAAGGGCAGCCCTGGCGGAGGCCAACACCCACCGGGAACGTGTCTGACTTACTACCGAGGAGACAAACACAGCTCCTACTGCAGGCGTACAGAGACCGGATGGCCCGTGCCAACGGGTCCGGCACCCCATACTCCCGCAGCACCCCCCACAAAAAACCCAGAGGGACCCGGTCGAAAGCCTTCTCCAGGTCTACAAAGCACATGTAAACTGGTTGGGCAAACTCCCAGGACCCCTCCAGTAATCTTGCGAGGGTAAAGAGCTGGTCCACTGTTCCACGACCGGGACGGAATCCGCACTGTTCGTCTTGAATCTGAGGTTCGACAAGCGGTCGGAGCCTCCTCTCCAGCACCCTGGCATAAGCTTTTCCCGGGAGGCTGAGCAGTGTGATACCACGATAGTTCGAGCACACTCTCCGGTCCCCCTTCTTGAAGATGGGAACCACCACCCCGGTCTGCCAGTCCATGGGCACTGTTCCCGACCCCCATGCGACACTGAAAAGGCGTGTCAACCAAGACAGCCCAACAATGTCCAGCGCTTTCAGCATCTCAGGGCGGATCTCATCCACCCCTGGCGCCTTGCCACCAAGGAGCTTTTTGACTACCTTAGCGACCTCTGCCAGGGATATGGGTGAAACCACCCCAAAGTCTTCCGGCGCTGCCCCCTCTCCGGGGGACATGTTGGCCGGGTTTAGGAGTTCCTCAAAGTGCTCTTTCCACCGCCCGACGATGTCCCCAGTCCGGGTCAGCAGTTCCCCCCCCTCCTGCTGAGAACAGCCTGGGGTAGACCCTGCTTTCCCTTCCTGAGCCGTCGGATGGTTTGCCAGAACTTCCTTGAGGCCAACCGAAAGTCCTTCTCCATGGCCTCCCCGAACTCCTCCCATGCCCGAGTTTTAGCCTCCGCGACCATCGCCGCTGCAGCCCTTCTGGCCCGCCGGTACCCGTCAGCTGCTTCAGGAGACCCCTGGGCCAGCCAGGCCCGAAAGGCCTCCTTCTTCAGTTTGACGGCTTCCCTCACCCCTGGTGTCCACCACCGGGTTCTCGGGTTGCCGCCACGACAGGCACCGATGACCTTCCGGCCACAGCCCCGAGCAGCCGCGTCCACAATAGAGGCTTTGAACAAGGTCCACTCGGATTCCATGTCCCCAGCCAATATTAAAATCTCCTACAATAATAACCTTATCAGTTTTAAGGACTAAACTTGATAAAAACTCTGAAAATTCAGATATAAATTCAGAATATGGACCCGGTGGCCGGTACAGTATAACATATAATTGGCTGTAATGTTTTCCAGGTTGGATGTGAAAGACTAAGAACAAGGCTTTCAAATGAGTTGTAGTTTAGTTTAGGTTTAGGATTCATTAATAGGCTTGAGTCAAAGATGGCTGCTACTCCACTTCCTCGGCCGGTGCCTCGAGGAATGTGAGTATTAATATGACTTGGAGGAGTTGATTCATTTAGGCTGACATATTCTTCATGGCTCAGCCAGGTTTCAGTAAGACACAATAAATCAATGTGATTGTCTGATATTAAATCATTTACTAATACAGCTTTAGATGACAGAGATCTAATATTTTTAGGATTTAGGATTCCACAATTAATTATCCTGTTTTGTTGCACTGTTGCAGTAGTGATGTTAACCTGTATGAGGTTATTTTGTATGACTCCTCTTCTGGTTACTTTTGATTTAATTAATTTAAGTGGCCGTGGACAGACACAGTCTCTATAGAGTTAAGGTTAAGGGTGGGTAACTGCTCGAATGGAAGTGCAGAGAAGGGTGGAAGACTACAACTCTGCTTCTGCTTCCTGATCTGAACTCTGGGTCATGGATTAAGTCCGCTAATCAACTTGGCCATGTTTGCAGAAATGAGACGCGCTCCATCCCAAGTGGGATGAATGCCGTCTCGACTCATCAGATCAGGCTTTCCCCAGAAAGTCTTCCAGTTATCTATGTAGCCCACATTGTTTGCTGGGCACCACCTGGACAACCAGCGGTTGAATGACGACATGCGGCTATACATGTCATCATTGATCAGATTGGCGAGAGGGCCAGAGGAAACTACGGTGTCCGACATTGTCTTGGCATAAGCACACACCGATTCCACATTAATTTTAGTGACCTCCGACCGCCGCAGTCGGGAGTCATTACCGCCAGCGTGTATTATAATCTTACTGTAACTACGCTCATCTTTAGCCAGCAGTTTTAAACAAGATTCAATGTCGCCCGCTCTGGCCCCCGGGATGCATATGACTTTGGTCCCTGGCTTCCCTATCTTCACGTTTCTGACTATGGAGCATATATGAAGCATATACTTCTATACAACCAGAGGAGTCGCCCCCTGGTGGTCAGTAAGGAGAATGCAGCTTTAACACATGAAGCATATACTTCTATACAACCAGAGGAGTTGCCCCCTGGTGGTCAGTAAAGAGAATGCAGCTTTAACACATGAAGCATAGACTTCTGTACAACCAGAGGAGTCGCCTCCTGGTGGTCAAGAGAGAGAATGCAGCTTTAACACATGAAGCATAGACTTCTATACAACCAGAGGAGTCGCCCCCTGGTGGTCAGTAAAGAGAATGCAGCTTTAACACATGAAGCATAGACTTCTATACAACCAGAGGAGTCGCCCCCTGGTGGTCAGAATAGAGAAGGCAGCTTTGACACATGAAGAATAGACTTCTATACAACCAGAGGAGTCACCCCCTGGTGGTCAGTAGAGAGAATGCAGCTTTAACACATGAAGCATAGACTTCTATACAACCAGAGGAGTCACCCCCTGGTGGTCAGTAGAGAGAATGCAGCTTCATCACATGAAGCATATACTTCTATACAACCAGGAGTCGCCCCCTGGTGGACAGTAGAGAGAATGCAGGTTAAACACATGAAGTACATACTTCTATACAACCAGAGGAGTCGCCCCCTGGTGGACCTTAGTGAGGCTTACTACACGTTACTACTCTATGGCCACTGGATAAACCAACATACCATGGACACCAGATTTCTCCATATGCCCCAACTCTTTCTGCATTTTGTTTTGTTTTAGAACATTAAAAAGTTCTGTTCACTGGTGATGCAGCCAGTTGACCTGGTGTACTGTCTGTTGGACAATTACATTGTTAAACATATAATCAGAAATGAAAAGGGTAAAGTATTGATCCTTTTGTAACATCACTTCAATGTGTTGAGTGTTTTGTTGCCTCTAAATCATTTAGCGTCTCCATTCTCTGACCCTGCTGCCTACACAATGGCTTCATCTTAACGTGCATGTATGCATCACATCAGCCAAAAAGTCACCAACATCCATCTCCGCTGTCACGGGGAAAATTAACATGGAAATTGGTGTGTTGCATTTTGGAATGAGGGAGCGGCGCTCTGAATGACGCCGTCCCCTCCTTTTCATCCTGCCTTTTCTGTCTCTGTCTCTTCTCTGTGCTCTCGGGCCGCTGGCCCTCTTCCTCCCGGCCCGGTGGGCGTTCTGGCCCTGACACCGGCCTAATGAATGAGCGCCGTGATTTATGGCTGAGGGAAAGGGAAGGGGGGCATGGGACGGGGAAGGGGTACCGGGTCACGCTCGTAGAAGGTCAGTCACGTACATCTTAGAAAGGGAAGAAGAAGGAGGAGGAGAAAGAGAAGGATAAGAAGAAGAAGAAGGAAAAGAAAGAGGAGGAGAAGAAGAAGGTGGAGGAGAAGAAGAAGGAGGAGAAGAAGAAGAAGGCGGAGGAGAAGAAGGAGGAGGAGAAGAAGAAGAAGGAGAAGAAGGAGAAGGAGAAAGAGAAGGAGAAGAAGAAAGGGAAGAGGTTTAAGAGTAAATAAAAAAGTCAAACATACATACAACCAAATATCACCAAAGAACAAACCAACAAACAAACAAACAAATATATCCAAAGAAAGAAAACAAATAAACAATCCCAATATTAAAAAATGTACCAGCAGCTCACCACCAGTACCCACTGAGCATAACATGCTCCCAGTAGTCCATTTATCCCTGAAAACCTGTACATTGTCCACAGCCTGGTAATAGGCGTGTTCCACCCGGAGTCGGGCTTTCAGCAGTCCCTTCAGAGCCCTCACCGGATCCTCACTGCCGGCTCCCCTTGCCCGATTCTTCCGTGTCAACCAGATGGCCAACTTGGCAGAACCAAACAAAAAGTTCACCAGTGTGTGGACAGCCTTCTTATTTATGCAATATTTCGACCCAAAAATAAACAAAGTGAAAGAAAAATCCTCTCCAAGACCCCGAAACCATCCCTTCAAAAGTTCAAAAAGACCTGAGAGCCGAGGACACTGAACAAACAGGTGTTCCAGGGTTTCCGCCTCACAGCAGAAAAAACACTCCTACCCAATGTGTGGTTCTATGTGTGCCCGGTATCTATTTGTGGCTATGGCCCCGTGCACTACCCTCCACTGGAGGTCTGCTGTCCGCTTCTCAATAGGAAGTTTCCTCTGTTGCTCTCCTGAAGGTTTCTTCCCTTTTTTCCCTGTCAAAGGTTATTTTTGGGGAGTTTTTCCTGATCCGATGTGAGGTCCTGGGACAGGGATGTCGTATGTGTACAGATTGTAAAGCCCTCTGAGGGGAGTTTGTAATTTGTGATATTGGGCTATACAAAATAAACTGAATTGAATTGAATTGAAGTTTGTACAAGCACCTCCAACTGCCTTTTGGGGACGAAACTGGGCCAAGGTACTCGATCAACCTCGACTCCTTCAACCCCGCCAGAGAGCGCAAGTTCACAACCTTAACACACATTTCATAGATGGCTTTCTTCCCTACCGCCTGAAACTTGCCCAGACGAGGGGTTGCGAACGTCAGCACCATATTTTCCCCCTCCTGCCAGTCCCCCACAGCTGGGGCAATGAGCAGAGTGGGGGGGTGTACTCCATCCCTTCATCCCACCGGTCAGACAAAGCATGACATCCTGCAGCAGCTCTTAGGTGCCGCGGCAGTGCGGCACAGACCTCCTCCACCATCCTGTCAGTCAGCCTGACAGACGGGATGTTAGCGTTCTGCCTGAAGGTGGCCGTGCCTGAAACTGTTGATGACATCTTCACCAAGTGTCCCATTTTAGTGCAACCGGCTTCTCTCAGCCGCGTTCGCATACTGGCAGACTGCAGTGTTTGAGTCCTTATGCAACTGTTGAAGAACAAAGGTTCCTCCAGCAGCCACACGCCCGGAGTCTCATCTGCTTCACGTGAGATGTTAAGAACATGCCAGGCCTGCAGAACAGAGCTGTAAAACGGCGTTAGACCAGACAGGTCCACTACCTCAGGCTGTAAGAGAAAAAGCTGTTTATCATACCCCAACCGCCGGACTCTTCTCAGTAGCAGTCGAGCAGCATCTATCCAGCTGGGGCCACAGCCATAGAGCAGCCTCTGTGTAGTCCGAAGTCTGAAAGAGGCAATCTTGGACTGGATATCGATGAGACCCTGCCAGCTGCCGCACGAACCCAGTGCCGGCCAGACCAGAAGAAGTCCACGACAGACTTCTGTATCTCTGTCATGAGGCCACTTGGTAGTGTCAGCGCAATGAGCCTGTGCCAAAGAGTCGAGGCAACCAAATTATTAGCAACCAGAACTCTTCCCCTATATGACAGCTGGGGCAGTAACCATCTCCACCTAGAGAACCGAGCACACACCTTCTCCTTAACTCCCACCCAGTTCCTTTTCTGATACTCCTCAGAGCCTAAAAACACACCCAACACCTTTAATCCCTCTTTCCCCCACTGAAGCCCTGAAGGCAGGTGAGGCACAATCTGCTGTCTCCACTGTCCCACCAACAAAGCTTCAGATTTTTCCCAGTTCACCCGTGCAGATGAAGCCTTCTCATAAAGAGACAGAGTATCCCTCAGACAGTGAACATCTCCCTGGTCCCTGATGAAGATGTTTACATCATCAGCATACGCAGACACAGCGAGGGGACGGCAAAGACTGGAAGACCCAGGCGGTGAAAAACCAGCGAGTTGACTTCTCAACCTGCACAACAACGGTTCAAAAGCAAGGCTGTACAGCTGCCCTGAGATAGGACAACCCTGCCTTATCCCCCGCCGTACAGGGATCGGTCGACTCAGCCCAGCTCCCATCTTCACCATACATTCAGCACCCTTGTACAACAAACCCACCCAAGCCAAAAAACCCTCACCAAGCCCAAAAGCCCTAAGTGCAGAGAACAGGTAAGTGTGGTTCACCCTGTCAAAAGCCTTCTCTTGATCCAGTGAGACAATGCCAACATCTACATCGTGGGATTTACACACATCAAGCACATCACGCATTAGAAAAATATTGTCCATGACTGTTCTCTCTGGGATACAGTACGTTTGGTCACTGTCTACAACTACTTCCAGGTAGTCTCTTAGTCTGTTGGACAAGGCTCTGGAAAGCACCTTATAGTCTGTACAAAGCAGGGCCACTGGTCTCCAGTTCTTAAGAAGAGCCAAGTCGCCCTTCTTGGGCAGCAAGGAGAGGACCGCCCGCTGGCAGGAAACAGGAAGTGATCCTGTTTGAAAACATTCCACCAACACACAATGTAAGTCAGAACCAACGCTGTCCCAGAATTGTTTAAAGAAGTCCGTGGAGAGGCCGTCAATTCCCGGAGTCTTTCCTGAAGACATCTGCTTCACAGCAGCCGTCAGCTCCTCCAGGGTCAGCTCTCCATCCAGCGCCGTCCTCTCTGAAGGACTGAGCTGTGGAAGACCCTTCAGGAGCTCCTTACGGCTCTTCTTACAGCATTGCTCTTCCCCAAACAGAGAAGCGTAGAAATCCACAGCATGGGTTCTCATCTCTCCTTGGTCAGTGGTTACCCTGCCTCAGGCAGGCCATTCATTTCCTTTACGCAGTCGATTTCTCCAGATTGAAAAAAAAACGAGGTTGGTAGAAAGAGAGAGGTTAACCATTTTGGTAACCCAGGGGCCAATTACATCAAATTCAATTAAATTCAGTTTATTTTGTATAGCCCAATATCACAAATTACAAATTTGCCTCAGAGGGCTTTACAATCTGTACACATACGACATCCCTGACCTTTGACCTCACATCGAATCAGGAAAAACTCCCCAAAAATAACCTTTGAAAGGGAAAAAAGGGAAGAAACCTTCAGGAGAGCAACAGAGGAGGATCCCTCTCCCCGGATGGACAGATGAATAGATGTCATGTGTACAGAATGAACAGCATTACAGAGTTACATAAACACATTACATGAATATGACAATGTATGAATGGAACTCCAATCCATGAAACAGAAGGAGGTAGAGAGGAGGGGGGGGCGGGGCATCAGCAGGGCCAACGCGGGAGGCCGGCTCACCAGCATCAGACACCTCCAGGTCCAATGGACCCTATGAGACGTGAAGTCACAACGACTCCGGGGAGGAAGCAGAGTTAATAAGGTGCAATGGAGAGATGTAAATGTATCCATAAGGAGAGAGAGAAGAGGAGAGAGGTGCTCAGTGTATCCTAAAACATCTCCCAGCAGCCTATAAGCCTATAGCAGCATATCAAGGGGCTGGAACAGGGCAAACCTGATTCAGCCCTAACTATAAGCACTATTAAAGAGGAAAGTCTTAAGTCTATTCTTGAATGAGGTGACTGTGTCTGCCTCCCGGACTGAAAGGGGAAGCTGGTTCCATAAAACATCAAACACTTTCACAAAGAGCCTACACGGAAGGACGTCGGATGAGCAAGAGGAGGGTTTCATCTTGGACACCAGTGCCGAGATATCAGCAAGAGTCACAGACTTAAATGAGGACCACAAGCTGGAGACAGGCTCAATGACAGAAGGGGTTCCACACAAAAGAGGAGGGATTTTCTCCTTGATCATCCTAATTTTGTCAGTGAAAAATCTCAACAATGCATTGCTGTCAGCTTCACAAAAGACAGGGGTAATTGGAGCAGCAGGACATACAAGTAAATTGATCGTGTCAAACAACACTTTAGGGTTTTTCTTATTTACTGCTACCAGTTGACGAATATAGTCAGATCTGGCATTTTCCACCATCTCATTGTATGAGGACACAAGATCCCTGAGATAAAGTCTGTGCACCTCAAGGTTAGTGGATTTCCACAGACGCTCAGTCTTTCGGCATAAACTCTTCAGACTCAGGGTATCTTCATTTGCCCAAGAGCACCCTTTTTTTTTTATTGACAAGTTCGATTTAACAGGTGCCACCTGATCCAGAATATTAACACAGTGATTGGTGAAACAGTGAATGAGATTGTCCACATTGAGGCAATCCATGAACAGAAGAGGGTCAAACATAGCAGAAAAACTGTCTCCAGTATTAGCAGAGATAACACGCCTCTGAGACCTAACTTCTAAGGGCTTAGGCTCAGGGCTGAAGTGTAGGTCAAACAAAACAAGACAATGATCACTCAAATGGACGTCCTTTACAGACACATTTGAGATGTCCAGGCCAAGTGTAAAAACCAAGTCTAAAATATGGCCTTTTTGGTGTGTGGGCTCAGAAACATGTTGCTCAAAATTAAAAACTTCAGTCAAAGTTAAAAGTTCCTTTGCGGAGGAAGATGAGCTGTCATCAACATGAAGGTTAAAATCTCCAAGGATTAGAACAGAATCCAACTTTATTATGGAGGATAAAAAGTCAATAAAATCCTCCAAAAACACAGCAGCAGAACCAGGAGGACGATAGATTAACACACAGTAGAATGGATTTGAAGAACCCACCTTGACCATCTGTGACTCAAATGAAGTGAATTCCTGGGTCTGGGTCACTTTGCAAGTGCAACTTTCCCTGTATACAATAGCCAGACCCCCCCCCCCCCCCCCCCACGACGACAGGGGGCGGGGCTTCCCGAAAGCAGAGCAGCCAGCAGGACAAAGTTCATTTAGATGAATAAACTCTTCCTCTCTCTGCCATGTCTCCGAAAGACACATTAAATCCAACTTTTCTCTTGTGAAAAGATCATTCAGAGAGAAGGATTTATGTGCAATAGACCGGGCATTCAACAGGCCGATATGCAAAGTTGATGACGTCACGGGGGCACTGTCCGCGGAGCGGGATTTGTCGAAGGCATGTCCAGCGGTCACGTGGGCTCCAGCTGGACCGTGTGGGCAAAACCGGTGTAAATATGGAAGAGCATGGAGGCGCTGAAGGCCACTGGCCACTACTCCAACGCTGTGTAGGCTCCAGGGCTTTCGTTGTGGTCCAAGCAGGCGGCAGCGTGGATGTGCTGTCACACACATTGAGGAGAGGGATCCGGTGCAGAGACCTTGCGCGTTCTCCATGGCCGAGGAAGGCAGAGCCCAGGCGTGCTGCAGCGCGTCTTCGCTTGACCTGGACTCCGGAACGCGAGCCTCTTTTCCTCGATTTCTTGCGGACTTTGCCCGGGGTCCGACAAAGCAGCAAGTACTCAGGTGAGTCGGGGTCGACGATAAAGGGAAGTGGGACGCCTGTTTGTACCTGCCCCGTGTATCAAACAAGCCCTCCATCGACTCTTTGATACGAAACAGAGAGTCCCTATCGTAGATCCGTAAAGCAGAGACGCATCCATTTGAAATACGGGCTGATATGATCACATATGTTGTAAAGATGACCATTAAAAAACTATACAGCAGGAGACGAGCCATGGCACAGCCAGTCACAGGCGCCATTTTGTGCATCTCGAATGGTGTGAGTTTCCTGCAAAAAGAGGACGTCTAACCTTTTTTGATTAACAACTTCCATTACTAACGCCCTTTTTTTTTCCATCCCTCCCACCATTTATGTTTAGAGACCCTAAAATAAAGCTCTGCATAGGAAGGTCAGAGGATAGAAAAGAAACAAGACAAGACAAAGAAGCAGAAGAAGGAAAAACCCGTGTGACACATGACCATAAACTGTTTACTTTGCGTTTTTTAACCTTTCTTATCCCTTCCTTTCCTACCGTGACTTTCCTCAGTAATGTGATGTGTTTCTTCAGACGAAACCTCTTCCGTTCGTTTAAGAGATCCAGCCCCACCTGTCTCTGCACCACCCCGGCAGACCGGATGAATTTCTCGATATCGCTGAAGTAGTCGCCCACATTGGCAGATTTATTGAAAGTTTCATCTAAAAACGCATTTATCTCTTCTAGTGAATACAGGTCTGCGGCTTTAATGCCCCTTTCAGAACCCGATCCAGAATCGGAAACGTTCTGGTACTCCATGTCCTCAACCTCACAGGACAGCTGGCTGTTGGACACAGCTCCTCCACCCTGTCCTTCCTCTGAGGCTCTGCTCTGACCTCCAGCTGCAGAACCTGGAGCTGCCTCTTCACAGCCTTGCTGAGATGGTGCTGTGGTACCATCTGCAGTGAGGTTCTCCACCACAGGAGACGCGCCCTGATCTTTCTTAGCCACATTATTATTATTATTATTATTATTATTATTATTATTATTATTATTATTATCACCAACGGATGCCCCACTAACTGGACCAACTACAGCCCCAACAACGGGACCCGCTACGTCAGCGGGGTCCACCGCATCAACGGGACCGGCCGCACCATCGCCGCGAGAAACGGCGCATCCGCGGCCAGGGCTTCCGCACTCTTCTGCTGCTTATGCGGACACGAGAAGCGCTTGTGACCCACGTCTCCGCACTCAAAACACTTGATCTGCCCCGAGCTTGCGTACACCATGTACGACCCGTCCAGGTGCTTCACCCGGAACGACACCTCCAGGGTCTGAGTCGGCGAGTCCAGGAACATGAAAGCCTGCCGTCTCAGAGACAGCACGTGCCTCAGTTTGGGCCCAAACTGATCGTTTTAAATCCGCTAGCGAACTTCCCAAACCTGCGCAGTTCAACCTCTAACAGCTCGTTCGGTATGAACGGCAGAACACCGGAGACGGTGACGCGCGTGGTGGGCACTGAGAGCGGGGACACCTGCACAAAGCTGTCCCGAATAAACACTCCTCTTTCCACCAGCTGGTGGACACAAGCCTCGCTCTTCATGAACACGACCACCGCCTTGTTCATCCTCGAGGCGAAGGAAAGGTTGTCGTGTCCGGGCTGCTCCCCGACAGCCAGCAGCACCTCCTCCACCGACACGCTGCTGTCCGGCGGAACGACCCGGGCTCCCTGCCGGAGGGTCGGGCGTGACGTCTCAGAGGACGCCATCCCCCCACACAACCCCCAAGAACACACTGCTACCTGCTCTGTACCTCACACGATCATGCGCGAGGACGGAAAACCACACAAGAACCACAAAGCAGTGAACTTCCACTCCAACTCCGCACCACGCTCACTCACACAACCGGAAACAGAAACGGAAGGAGAAGAAGGAGAAGAAGAAGGAGAAGAAGAAGGAGGAGGAGGAGAAGAAAGGGAAGAAGAAGAAGAAGAAGGATTAGGGGTTAACCTAACTCTATTCCACCTCTACAGACTCACCAGGAGAATGAAGGTATGTGTTGTTTACTCTGGACTTTATTGGATTACTTGTGTCCAATGGGCTGTTTGCTTATGTTAAAAACTGAAATACAATATTGTGCTACATGTTAACACTGAAGAATCAAACCATAAGGCTGGAAATATGTAAAGAAATCCCATCAGAAGAGCAAATGAAAGTAAAGCTTTTGAAATCCACTTTACAAGCCGTCACATTGACCACACGTGCTCTTTAATGCTGTTATTTGAGGTCAGCTCTGAACTGATCCCGATATCCACTCATAAATATAATGTACAAGGAAAGTCAGAGCAATCTCTCAATGAATTCATCAGAAATATAATATAGAACATCATGAAAGAAGCCCATTCTGAAACCAGCAGAGAAAATGTAAAGACAAACTAGCACCTATGATCCCCAAGGCTGCGTATTATACTGAAATATGAACGTGCCAGGCAGTGTAGGTTATAGAAGGTGTCTTGTTAGTCCTTATATCAGACCCCCCCCTTCTTGATCCGATGTGAGGTCAAAGGTCAGGGATGTCGTATGTGTACAGATTGTAAAGCCCTCTGAGGGGAGTTTGTAATTTTTGATTTTGGGCTATACAAAATAAACTTAATTGAAATAATGTCAATCAAATCTCAACACATTTCTCCCACGTCTTATGATGTTCTTTCTTTTCCCAAGTGTTCCCTCCATCTCCATCTGTGGACTGAACATCTCAGCTGATCACAGAGCACCGAGAGGAGGAACACACCCCCGGGCCTCTCCATCCACAGGTGTAGCTGAGGCTGAGCGTCAGGGTGTGTGTGTGTGTGTGTGGCACAGCGAGCATCTGTAGAGCACCAGAGGGCGATGCACGCCTTGTCTCAGTCGGACAGCAGGAGGGGGTGGGGGGAGAGCTTGGCAATGTCATGCTCCTCGGGCCGTGCAGTGCACTGTGAAGTTGGAGGGCGACCGGGCGTCAGGAGATTAAGAAGCAAACACAATTTATATACAGCAACCGCGCACGCACGCACACACACACACACACACACACACACACACACACACACACACACACACACACACACACACACACACACACACACACACACACACACACACACACACACACACACACACACACACACACACACACACACACACACACACACACACACACACACACACACACACACACACACACACACACACACACACACACACACACACACACACCACACACACAGATGTAACATGGCTCATGTTTCCTGACCATCATCATGTTCCTGTGTGGGAGGAGTCACACAGGGGGTCCAAAACAGCATCCAATGAGGAGTCAGGATCATCGGTGTGACTCCTTGATGCTGCCAGATGACGGACGGGAAGGATTCACACACTTCTGCACCTTCAGAAATGAGTCCAGGCTTAGATCAGCAAATTTATTTTATTGTACATTTGGAAAACAACAAGAGTACAAAAAAAGTCAGTCCACAGACATTGTTTTTGTTTGTTTTGGAAGGAGTATATGCAAATGTCATCTCACAACTGCAGCAAACAGTCGACCAAAGGGGGGTGGGGGGGTTACAATCAAACTTTTATAAAGCTCGTCTGTCTGCTGGCACACCGGACCGTGTCGCTGCAGAGGAACCGCAGAGGAACATAGAAAAGTACGACATTCTTAGCGGACTAAATGGGAGAGCGCTCTGGGGGGGGTCGGGGCGGGGGCAGAGGCTTCCTTTTCCGGGAGCGAGAACCTGCTCGTTTTGGCTTTTCCGACCAGCAAACATACTTTGTGCTTCATATTTTCTGTTGTTTTTGCCATGACAACAAGAGAGTGCAACAGCAGTTAATGCTTTTTCCAAAAAAGTATACATTTTGACAAAAAAAAGGTTGGCACATTCAAGAAGACATGAGCTTTTTTTTTTTCTTCTTTATGTTTTTATAATAACAGACTATTTTTTGTTTTTGTTTTTTCTACCCTCATAAATACAATATACGTCTCTTTCCGTGTATCCAGAGCCCACAAAAGAACAGTACAGACACAGATATTTACAAATCAGAGGAATTAACTCATTTGCCCATAAATAATCGTAGTAATACCAATAAAAAACCATGATGATGTAAAGTCCTTTGTTGCTCTCTTCACAGCGGAGTGGCGCGTCCTGAAACGGCCTCCAGCTCTTTGAGTCCACGGGGGAAGATGGTGCATGATGGAGGCATCGGGAGACACTGCTCACCTTATCTCATGTCCTGGGAACACAAAAGTATTCCAACTTCAATACAAATTCTAACTACGGTGTAGAAGTATATGTCTCATAAATGTATCTGCTCATGTGCTCGAATGAGCACTAAGCAGACTACAATAGGAGACCCCTTGTGGCCGTGGTTTAGAATCACATTAGGTCAACACTGTCATGGTTTAATGAGGAAGGAGCATCTATTTCCTCTCAAGCATTTCACAATAATGGTACATTTTTGACATTGACGAGGAGAACAAGGAGGGAGTGGAGGACAAGGAGGGAGAGGAGGACGAGGAGGGAGAGGAGAACGAGGAGGGAGTGGAGGACAAGGAGGGAGAGGAGAACGAGGAGGGAGTGGAGGACAAGGAGGGAGAGGAGAACGAGGAGGGAGTGGAGGACAAGGAGGGAGAGGAGGACGAGGAGGGAGAGGAGGACAAGGAGGGAGAGGAGGACGAGGAGGGAGAGGAGGAGCTTGTCTTTGTCTTTCTCTTTCACTCTCACTTACACACACACACACACACACACACACACACACACACACACACACACACACACACACACACAGCCTTAGAGCTCCCGTAACAGACCCGAGGACAGCAACAACCGCCCGGTTGTCCAGCGAGGTCAAAGGGCAGAGATAGCAGTCAGCAGCACCGCGGGAGGACGGGGTGACCTAACCCAAGCTTCCTGGAGGAACACCCCGACCTTTACTGCAAAGCTTTCATGTTGCAGAGGAGGCGTGAACAGGCCAGTAACGGTTAATTAGGGTCAGTAGGGGGGGTGAGGTGTTCCTTACTGCTCCACAGGGAGTGGGGTGACCTGTGAGGCTCCAGATACAAGGGAGGCCTGTGTGTGTGTGTGTGTGTGTGTGTGTGTGTGTGTGTGTGTGTCTGTGTGTGTGTTGAGAGTGAGTGAAAGCAGCAAGTATGTGTGTGTGTGTCACTTTCTTTTACAAGTTCCTTTGCTACATTCCCATGTGGAACGTGTGCTGAGGTCAGTGTGTGTGACCCGGGACAGGGACACACACACGCCTCAGGCTACAGCATGAAGCTAACAGCTACGCCACGCTGCTCTTCTCTCATGGACACATGTCACTTCCTGTCAGAGCAGATGCTAACGGTTTACTTCTAAGCGCTGTAGTTGAACTCAAAGCAGGATGAGTTGTTCTTTACGGGTTCAGAGTGTCCCCTCTTGGACCAGCAGGACAGTCAATGGTAGTAAAGCAGGATATTGATATTTTTACTACACAAATAAACAAATATAAAGACGGATAATCAAGTTGTGAATAACTGTACATTGGATATTGAAATAATATTGCAAACATTAAACGCAGTTCATGGCAACTCTTAAAATTGAAAAACAACAAAATGGAAAATGGAGAATCTTAAATGGGTATTAAGATTGAAACTGAAAATGACTGCAGCAATTTGTCATTTCAATATCCAAAAATCCAGATAATGTTTAATAACGGCCCGATGAGTGTCTCAACTACAGCGAGAGACGCGTTGGTTCTGTTGAGCAACAGGAAAAGCTGTAAATGTGCCGCTTACACCCCCACGACCTCGTTCACGGAGACGGAGCACCATCGAGTCGCTCGCCATGACACTCCTACGCGTGGGAGGAGCCAGGGTCCCATGCCTTCTACTTACAGTAATGTAGAGGGACGTCTCAGAAGCCTTTGCTGTAACAAATGGTGTCAAGCAGGGATGCGTACTGGCTCCTACACTCTTCTCCATCTTCCTATCAGCAATGCTCGAAGAGGCTTTTAGAGACAGTGGGGATGGAGTATATATTCAATCACGCCAGAGTGCTGACTTCTTCAATGTCGCACACTTCAGAGCGAAAACTAAGACAACCAAGATACTGGTGAGAGAGCTACTCTTCGCAGACGACTGTGCACTGGTTGCTCACTCAGCAGAAGAGATGCAGAAGATTGTAGACGCGTTGGCTGCTGCATCGGTACAGTTTGGCCTAAAGATCAACATCAAAAAGACAGAAGTGATGTTCCAGTCGAACTCTGAAACATCCAGGCAGGAAGATATTATGGTCGATGGCATCACTCTGAACTCTGTACAAGAATTCACGTACCTCGGCAGCACAATAGTAGGAGATGGCCGAATAGAAACTGAGATACAAAAGAGGATGTCAAAGGCTAGCATGTCCTTTGGTCGGCTTCACGAAAGACTCTGGAACAACCATCATGTGTCCGCAAGAGTAAAAAGGAAAATCTACAGAGCGATCATAATTTCCACCCTGCTGTACGGGGCTGAGACATGGACAGTGTACAGGAGCCAAGAGAAGAAGCTACACGCTTTTATGATGAGACATTTGCGGTCAAGTTTGAAATTCAAATGGCAGGACAAGGTGACTAACACGGAGATTCTCAAGAGGACAGGACTCCCTTCTATGGAAGACCTCCTCATCAGAAAGAATCTCCGCTTGACAGGAAACCTTCTGAGAATGCCAACCGATCGCCTGCCGAAGCAGATTCTCTCCTCGCAGCTACCATCTGGCAAGAGACATGGTGGCCAGAGACATGGTGGCCGCCCTCGGCTCCGCTATAAAGACACGATCAAGAGAAACCTTAAGAAAAGGGAAATTGACACCAACTCGTGGACATCCTTGGCGCTTCAGAGAGGTGCATGGAGAGTGGCTGTAAAGTAGTACATCAATTGAAAACAGTCTTTGTCGCTTCGCGACCGACAGCAAGGAGAGAGAGAGGGACGTGTGCAACACGAGCAGCAACATACATGCAGGGGGCTGCAGCACTTTACTGTAAAGCCATCCTGAGTAAACGTGATGGTAGATCTGTGTGAGTGTGTGTGTGTGTGTGTGTGTGTGTGTGTGTGGGCAACAAGGGAATGTGGAAGCTCTTTATATGCGCATGCACGTATAAGATTATGTGTGTTTTATGGAGCGCAAGTAATGACGTGTAGATAAAACTAAACCACATGAACCTCTCCACGGCAGGAAGAGTCTTTATTCATGAATATCTGAAAGCATCAATTATTTAAAAAACGTTTGAGGTGAAAAGAGACTTCTTTTTTCTTTTCTCTCTTGCATGGGAAATGATGAAGTCATTAGCATTGCTGGATATTACCTCGTTGTGTTTCCGGGCCGAGTTGATCCCCCGGGAGCCCGTGGAGCCTCTGGACGAGGAGCTTCCTGTGGTCGAGCAGTTACTGGACATCTGACTCCTGGAGAGGTGTCCGGCCTTGCTGCTGTACGCCACCATCTCCTCATCTGAGGAGGCCATGGGGACAGAGACGGGGTCAGCAGTGAGGGCTTTTAGTCTGAGGCAGTGCAGCGCCTCTATGTATAAATAAATAAATATATATATATATATATATATATATATATATATATATATCTACTTGAGAAACCACAGTTTAAAGCTGCTCGGGGTAAGATTTGTCTATGCAAAAACACCCGCTGTGAATTCCTTCCACTTGTCCATATTTAATCCTGGCATAATGCATGGTTATTAGCTGTAACGGTTTTATATGAAAAGGACAACATTTAGGATTTTCTTTGCTGCAGGGTTCTGGACTTTCTAACCACATGCTTATGTATTTTGTATTTATGGCCACCGATATATGAGCACAGCTGCATGTTCTACATGTGACTACGGTGTTCATTCAAGGAATCATCTGGCAACCGCTCACGGACACAACTCGTGTTGTATACTGAGGGAGATGGCAGTGAAACAGGGCAGATACAGCAGAAACAACCCCGGACAGGTCTTGCTCTTTTTCCTCCCATCTCAAACTTCTCTCCCCTTACGAGGAGGACCCCGCCCTTACAAGACCCTGCCTTACGAGGAGGACCCCGCCTTACGAGGAGGGCCCCGCACTTATGAGGACCCCGCCTTACGAGGAGGACCCCGCACTTACGAGGACCCCGCCTTACGAGGACCCCGCCTTACGAGGAGGACCCCGCATTATGAGGAGGACCCTGCCTTACGAGGAGGACCCCGCACTTATGAGGACCCCGCCTTACGAGGAGGACCCCGCACTTACGAGGACCCCCGCCTTACGAGGAGGACCCCGCATTATGAGGAGGACCCTGCCTTACGAGGAGGACCCTGCCTTACGAGGAGGACCCTGCCTTACGAGGAGGACCCCGCACTTACGAGGACCCCGCCTTACGAGGAGGACCCCGCATTACGAGGAGGACCCTGCCTTACGAGGAGGACCCTGCATTACGAGGAGGACTCTGCCCTCACGAGGAGGACCCCGCCCTTACGAGGAGGACCGCGCCCTAACGAGGAGGACCCCGCCCTTACGAGGAGGACCCCGCCCTTACGAGGACCCCGCCTTACGAGGAGGACCCCGCCTTACGAGGAGGACCCCGCCTTACGAGGTGGACCCCGCCCTAACGAGGACACCGCATTATGAGGAGGAACCTGCCTTACGAGGAGGACCCCGCATTACGAGGAGGACCCTGCCTTACGAGGAGGACCCTGCATTACGAGGAGGACTCTGCCCTCACGAGGAGGACCCCGCCCTTACGAGGAGGACCGCGCCCTAACGAGGAGGACCCCGCCCTTACGAGACCCTGCCTTACGAGGAGGACCCCGCCCTTACGAGGAGGACCCCGCCTTACGAGGTGGACCCCGCCCTTACGAGGACACCACATTATGAGGAGGACCCTGCCTTACGAGGAGGACCCCGCCCTTACGAGGACCCAGCCTTACGAGGAGGACCCAGCCTTACGAGGAGGACCCCGCCCTTACGAGGACCCAGCCTTACGAGGAGGACCCAGCCTTACGAGGTGGACCCAGCCTTACGAGGTGGACCCAGCCCTCTCTGTGAAGGGCGACAGGAAGACGCTCTTACTGTCGGTGTGTCTTTGTCCCGAGCCTTTCCGTTGGTGGCTGCTGCTGCTGCTGCTGTATTCGCTCCTCTCCAGAGAGGACAGAGCGCCGTTCACCGCGTTGCCGGCCTCCATGCACCCCTGGGGGCCCCGCAACCTGTCCTCCCCTGGGGGGGGCTCCGGAGGAGGGGGCAGGTCTAAGCAGAGAAGTGGAGGGATAAGACACACATGCACAAAGAGTTTTTGTTGCCTTTTTTGTCAGGTTCCTGTTGTCTGACATTGCTTTAAAAACAGATTTTTTATTTTAGTCATGTGCAGAACAGAGAACCGGAGAGACGAGTACCAGCGTTGCCTTCCTTTAGAATAACTAAATTAAATGATTGTGTGATTGACAGCCTGTCGAGCAATTTGATTGGTTCCACAGACGGTGGACGTGCCGGGGCTATCACGGGGTGCCTTTATTCACTCAGTGACAACGAGCAACGAAGAGTAAAGAGAAATAAGCACAGACTGCATATTCAGCCACTGAGAACATTTGAATAGCACCTTCACTCCTTTTCCAATATGTTCAATAACTCGTACAGAATTCAACAATGTTCCCCATATCCCTGAGGCCGTGGCAACTGAACACACTCACCTCCTTGCGCATCTCGTCTGTACGCTGAAGTCTTCGACACCTTTTTTTTCACACGTGATTTTTGGTTGGGAGGCGTGCACGCGTCTGCTGGGGATGAGCGGCTGTGCACTGTGAAGACAGAGGACACCCCCACACTCAGCAGAGCATTCCACGTATGGATTAGTGAGGCAACACAGTTCTAGGGTGAATGTGTGTGTGTGCCTGTGTGTGCATGTGTGTGTGTGCCTGTGTGTGTGCCTGTATGTGTGTGTGTGTGTGTCCTGTATGTGTGCCTGTGTGTGTGCCTGTATGTGTGTGTGTGTGTCCTGTGTGGGCCTGTGTGTGTGCCTGTATGTGTGTGTGTGTGTCCTGTGTGTGCCTGTTTGTGCATGTGTGTGTGCGTGTGTGTCATGTGTGTGTGTACCTGTATGTGTGCCTGTGTGTGTGTGTCCTGTGTGTGCCTGTGTGTGTGTGTCCTGTGCGTGCCTGTGTGTGTGTGTGTCCTGTGCGTCCCTGTGTCTGTGTGTTCGTGTGTCTGTGTGTGTGTGTGTCCTGTGTGTGCCTGTGTGCGTGAGTGTTTGTGTGTGCGTGTGTGTCATGTGTGTGTGTGTCCTGTGCGTGCCTGTGTCTGTGTGTTCGTGTGTCTGTGTGTGTGTGTGTGTGTGTGCGTGTCTGTGTATGCGTGTATGTGTGTGTGCGTGTGTGTGTGTGTGTGCGTGTGTCTGTGTGTGTGTGTGTCTGTGCCTGTGTGTGTGTGTTCCCGTCAGCCAGCCTCCTTACCGGGTGTCGTGGTGCTGCTGGCGTCCTCCTCCAGAACCGGCCCCTGGCTGCGGAGGCAGCGATGGGCAGGACTCTGGCTCTGCAGCGTGCCAGCCTCCGCTGAGCCGTGATGCTGTTGGCCGGAGAGGTTTGGGTTGGACTGGGTGAGCAGCGGGCTCGGCGCCTGGGGAACTGGCACTGGACCGCAGGGCAACCTTCTGCTGTGGGGGGGGAGGAACGTGTTACTGGGGGGACCGGCTCAGTGGAGCTTTGCATAAACAGAATAAACCTGTTTGAGTTCATCTGCATCATTGTTATTCAAATGGGTGACTTAACATCTGGGATGTGGCTAACAATGGTCAATGTGCATTGTTGCAGACAATCTTGTTCTCTTAGTATCTAAACATTAGCCACTTTAAGCTACCGGTTTGGAGGTGTGCGTTCAGGATGACCTTGTTCATGACAAAAGGTCAAGGTCACACGTTGAAGTGGATTAAAATACAAATGCAACCTCCCGGCCAACGGCGTGCCAGTGGACGTACCGCGAGAGCTGCTGGCCGTCCGCGTGGTTGTGGCGAGGGAGGTCGTGGGGCGCTCGGCTCTCCTCGTGGGGCGATGGCGTGAGCGTGGCGGTGGACTGGTGGCTGTAGGAGGTGGCCGGGGAGGAGGCGGCCTTCCTCTGCGGAGGACTGGGCTCATCCTCGCAGCCCTCCATCAGGTAGGTCCTCTCCGGGAGGGGAGGGCACCACTCCTCGTCCGAGCTAGAGACAAAGCAGCGAGACGACACGGTGTTTATTATTATTGTTCTTTCAGGCGAGGTCGAGGGCCTCGCCACCGGCAGCCCTGCAGCAGGCTCAGCGTGAGACTGAGAATGGTCGTCTGCAGAGAGAGCGGAGAGGAGGAACACCAAACTGTGTGGAGAAAACAGCTTAATCACTAAAAGCAATTGACCGAAGCCGAGGTAATTGAGTTGTTAAAGCCGGAGGCGAGAGGCGCGTTGGGTTCGATAGGCAATGTGCCTGTTGGAGGTGACGCTGAGTCTGAATGATGGCGCAGCAGTGTGATACTAATGTGTGTGTGTGTGTGACTCACCCTATGTCCATGTCCTCATGCTCGGGGGGCTGGTCGTCCAGCTCTCCAACGGGGGGCGGGGGGGGCAGCGCCTCCATCCAGGTCAGAGACGGGGTCTTGACGGCCTTCCCCATCGCCTTCTGCTTGGGTTTACTACCTGTAGACACAGAGGCACGCTGTGACCCTCAGGGATGTGACAAGGGGGTTGTTGAAGAAAGCTTCATTTATTTATTTATACTACGAGGGTAAAATCAAAATCAGATAAATAGATAGATAATACATGAAAAACTAAACATGTAATGATATGAGGTCGGTTACTTTGTCCACTAATCTCTTCTTTTTTTGTCTCAATTGATTATTTCACCTTTTGATGGAAGAATGCACCAAATCAATGTTTTGAAATCTGACCAACTCAGAGATATGAAGAAAATCCAATATCACAATATCTTTCACCAAATAATATAATTAATATTGAAATTGTAGGTTTAAATATTGGTGCTTTCAGTGGGTAAAGGCAAATAATAGAACAGCTAGAATCGTTTGGTACTGGAAATGAAAATAAAATAATAATTACTTTAAAACCAGGAAATTATACATATGTACATATGCACACAATGTCCCAAATCAAATATCTAATCTCAATCATATTCATTGAATGTGTTTATGTAACTTTGTAACTCTGTTCATCTGGTCACATGACATCTATTCTTCTGTCCATCTGGGGAGAGGGATCCTCCTCTGTTGCTCTACAGAAGGGATCTTACCTTTTTTTCCCTTTCAAAGGTTATTTTTGGGAAGTTTTTCCTGATCCGATGTGAGGTCAAAGGTCAGGGATGTCGTATGTGTACAGATTGTAAAGCCCTCTAAGGGGAGTTTGCAATTTGTGATTTGGGGCTATACAAAATAAACTGAATTGAATTGAATTTCACAATATCAATATTATATTGAAATATTGCCCAGACCAACAATCCAAAACTTTTCAATTTAGTTCAGTTTAGTATTACATACAACAAAGAAGAGCAGGAAGTCACATCGAGAAGCTGGAATTATAGATAATTGTTGGTATTTAGCTTGAATAATTACTTGATTATCCAAATAGTTCCTGATCATTTCAGCTAAATTGAAAACAAAAAAACATTTCTTTTAAAAGCCCCGGTGCCCTCCTCACCAATGCAGCGGTCCGGCTGGGCGTACTGAGCTCCTGACAGCCCCGGCGGGCCGATCCAGTGTCCGTCCTCTGGCTGCTCGCCGCTGTGGGCTGGCGCCTGCATCTGGTTGGTGAAAGGCATGATGGAGGTGGAGGCGTAGGGAGCGGTGGAGGCGTGCTGGGCGTAGGCGAAGCTGTTCAGGTCTTCGTTGGTGGCGTCGATGGTGCTGTAGATGGGCCCTTCGGTGGAGCCGCCCATGCTGTACTTCTCCGTCTGATTCAGGTAGTTGGAGATTCCTGCGTCTGCCCGGGGGTGGAGGTCGTGTTTAGCTTGGTTCATCTACTCATCACCAAACACGTTGATGCTTTAACTTAAGGAAACAGACGTTACCGTTGTAGTATCTCTCGGCCGTGTCGTGATTGCTGGTGCAGCAGGTGACGGCCTCTTTACCGCTGTGGACCAGGTTGGTGGTGGGCCAAGAGTCGGCCAGCCACGGGTAGTTGCCCATGTTGCCTCCCAGCACGCCGGGCCTACAGAGACATTCTGGCTTTAATTTAAGACGCGGTGCAACAGCAAGGACCGTCTGGATGGAAACATTTACTCATTCATTTCTATTGATTACTGTGTATTTAACCAAATTACAGATACACAGACAGTATAATTGAATTACCTTCCATTGAGTACTGTTCCCTCTCCGTGAGGGAAACCAACTGCAGAAGACAAAGAGAGAACCAGAGAGTGAGGAGAAGGGATGTTACACTTCAGTTAAGACCATACTTATCATCCAAGATCAGCTGTTCTCATTTCCATGGAAATGTGACTTTTTTTTTTTAATGTAATTTTTCCGGTTTTCTACAATCTGTATGCCCGATTAGAGCGATCGGAGCAGACAGCATGCTCAGAGCCATCGACGGTGTAGCGCTCCTCCTGACCTGCTGGGGTGTAGGCGAAGGAGGCGGTGTAGTGGCTCAGCTCCTTCCTCTTCTTGCGTCGGCAGTAGATCCAGACGCTGAAGCCCATGAGGATGACCCAGCAGGCTCCGCCGATGCCCGCGATGAACGCCGGCTGCTTGACCACGTCGGTGATCTGCTCGGCCAGACTCACGCTGCTCTCCTCGCCGCCGTTGCTGGAGCCGCCGCCGCCTCCGCTGCCTGGCGCGGAGGGCTGTTCAGCTGGCAGCTCTGAGGGAAGTAAATGGGTGGAGGGCAAAATGAGATCATGATTCTATGTTGTGGATCTGTTGTGTTATCCATCCAGTACATTTCATTTTGTTTGGCTTTATTGTATTTAAAGCCAAACAGAGAATCCAATAGAAAGCTAACAATATACCCACAGTAATCGTACCATTATAATACATGATAGTACATCAGCCTAAAGCTGTTGACAAAATGATCAAAAGAGAGTAACAGCTCAAAGGTAACATCAACATGGCAATGCTAACCTGCTGATTTTAAGCAGGTACATAATTCCTGATCTGAAATTATCATATTAGTATGATAACATTTGCTAATTAGCACTGAGCACAAAGTGCAGCTGAGCCTGATGGGAACCTCATTAATTCTCAAGTCAGATTAAAACTTTGACCTGATGATGATATTTTGCGATTTTCCATTTTTGGTGGACCAACCATAGACTTAAAGAAGTGGACGTAGTCACCGTGACGACACCCATTGGTTTGTGGACTACGGGGTTGAAGCCATCAGTTGCCATCTTGTATTTTGGCAACCAGAAGTGACACAATAAGGTGTACAACCAAATGCTGAATAAGAATTTTTTTGGCAATGAAAATGTTACAATTAACATTCATGAAGTGAAAACACACGTTGTCAATCACCTTGTAGCCCCGCCCTAAAGCATCCCCTGCTTTATGGTATGTTTGACTCTAAATGACCATAATTTACTAAATGAACATCATTCTGTATTGAAGAAGACTTGAAACTAGAGATTGAGACCAAAAACTAATGTTTACAATGTTTACTGAGGGAATACATCAAGAGAAGTAGAGTCATTTATATAGACTTCTATACAACCAGAGGAGTCGCCCCCTGGTGGTCAGGAGAGAGAATGCAGCTTTAACACATGAAGCATAGACTTCTATACAACCAGAGGAGTCGCCCCCTGGTGGTCAGGAGAGAGAATGCAGCTTTAACACATGAAGCATAGACTTCTATACAACCAGAGGAGTCACCCCCTGGTGGTCAGTAGAGAGAATGCAGCTTTAACACATGAAGCATAGACTTCTATACAACCAGAGGAGTCGCCCCCTTGTGGTCAGTAGAGAGAATGCAGCTTTAACACATGAAGCATAGACTTCTATACAACCAGAGGAGTCGCCCCCTGGTGGTAAGGAGAGAGAATGCAGCTTTAACACATGAAACATAGACTTCTATACAATCAGAGGAGTCGCCCCCTGGTGGTCAGGAGAGAGAATGCAGCTTTAACACTTGAAGCATAGACTTCTATACAACCAGAGGAGTCTCCCCCTGGTGGTCAGGAGAGAGAATGCAGCATTAAGACACTTCAGCATTGACTTCACTTGCTAGGACCGACCACAAAGCCATCTATTGGGCACCGCTAGCAAGGCTACAAATATAAAACAGAAACTAAAGCTGACATTATTTTAAATTGAATTAATTTCCCCCTCAAACCAAAGTGTGTCTGTCGTGCACCCGCTCCTATTTCTACATGTGTTTGTGTCAGTGTGGACTCACTGATGAGGACCGACACTGGCTGACTGCGGGTGCCGATGCCGGCGCTGGTCACTGCCGCCACCTCCACCTGGTAGAGCACGCCGGGCATCAGGCCCTTCAGCGCTGCGGACAGCGTGTTCCCGCCCACCGTCCTGTTGATGAAGTAGTGTGTCTGGTTGTCGCTGCCGCCGCTGCCCACGCACCAGACCTGGTGGGGTTCACAGAGATGGAACTCATTAGGCGGTTCACTTCGGGCCTCCGGTTTGGCTTTGTCACAAAAGCAGTCTCTTCTCGGTCGAGAGAGCGTTTGCGTTATAATTCACTGACGAAATAGCGGACTGCAGGCTGCAATATTTCATCACTTTGATCAGTCAGATATTCGCTGTGTTAAATGTACAGTACACACTGAACTTGACCACTAACCAAAGTGCTCGCCTCTACGTTTGAAGTCCTAAGACACACAGCCTGAGGATTTATCTTATCCTTTGAAATGTTTTATCTCTGCATGCAACATGAATGAAGAGGGAAGCGTGCAGTAGTGGTGTCGTCTGCCTTCAGGTGAAATGCAGTGTTTACCCTGTACTCTTGGATGATGCCGTTCTGCATCTCGCTGGGCGGAGGCTCCCAGGAGACGCTGATGCTGGAGCTGTTGCTTAGATTCACTGTTACCACTGTGACAGCTCTGGGTGGGGCACCGGGGACTGTGAGAGGTGGTGGTGGGGGGGGGGGGACAACAACATTCATGTCATTACAGTACGATGACACGTGAGAACAAAACTTAATTTCAAAGGCAACGAGATATAAAACACAAGAAACTTGAAAGTGAGCTGTAGGTTTTATCTTTTGCTTTAAACATTTAATCGTGTTTTTTTTTGCCAGACTAAGCTAAGGCAGGTTGATCCAAAGTCTAGAAGTGCTGCTGGCAAAATACAAAGAAATCTTTCTTGTTTTTATCTAGACTTTGGATCAACTCATATCAAACTGCTGAAAACCTCGGGCTGCAACAATCACAGTGTAGAGAAGCTGAATTTAATAAAAACTGGGATCAATATAAATGAACCCAGAATTGCGGAGGATATAAAATTAACCCTGAAATGAGATAACGTGAGTGAGATTCATGCGGTGCCAGACAGGCTAATGAACATCCATTTCCAAGGCCAGCGATGTCAAAGACAAAGGGCCCGGCCTAGTGTATGAACAGAATCTCTTCCTGGTACGGAGTCACCAGATTGATTACCCTCTTCTGGGGTTCGGACCAGTAACGTCCGGCTGTCCTTCCCCTGGAATTCGTCGAAATAGGGCCGGATCTTCATCTCGTACTCGGTTCCTTTGAGCAGGCTGGTGAGGACGGTGACGCGCTCGGAGGGGGAGTTGATGTCCTGGAGGAGCCAGGTTCCCCCGTTGGGTCGGTAGAAGAGACGGTAGCCCTGGACGTACTGAGACTGACGGTCGACCTAGATGAATCGAGGGGGGGAATTAGAAAAAAAAGGAGAAGAAACAGAGGAGAGGTGGAGAACTCTAACTGAACCCTCCACCGCCCCACGCAGAGGGCCACTCACCGTCCAGGACACTCGGATGGAGGCTGTTGTCAGCGTGGCGGGCTCCTGCAGCTGGACGGCCACCTCTCCCAGCTCCCTCTGCACTTGCCTGTGGTCCACTCCCTGACCCGTAGGACTCACATCTGAGGGGGAAACACACACTCTGCTCAGCCGATGCCTTAGCGCTCACGACCGCGGCGGTGTTCCTCACGAGAGAGACTGACCTTGGGTTCTGACGGGCTCGGAGATGGGGCTCGGGTCACTCAGGCCGTAGGCATTGACGGCCCGGACGATGAACAGGTAGATGGTGTTGGGGAGGAGGCCGGTGATGGTGTGCGTTTCCATCTTGACCATGTCGGCTACAGTCTGCCACGTGCTGCCCGCTGATTGGCTGTGAAACGGAAAAAATTAAATGTGATCTAATATCAGCCACGAACATGCAACCTCAGGGTGAGGCCTGGTGTTTGCTGTTACATTGGAACCTTCTGAGCATCTGAGTAGCTTCTAAAATGATGAACTCGACAGATATCTGGTTATAATGAAGTGGAAACAAACTATCTTATTATTAAAATGTTTTAGAGACTGCATTACACCCTTTTTAAATCACTTTTAAACTATGGGATGACAAGGCATATTTAGATTTGTGTATGTGAAATGTGCCAAGCAAGATGAAGAGAATCATAAGAGCTTATAACTCAAATTGCTTCAAAATAAACAATAACAGAGTGGCCAGTGTACATTTCCATATCTGTCCAACAGAATGCAAACAGTTATCAAACAATGTGGTCATTAGACTATTATTACTCCTGTATTCATGTGGAACAGCATTTTACTCTTGGAGTTGATTATGGTGGAGTGCAATACAATACTCAAGTAAGGTACAAGTACATCACATGTGTACTGAGGGCCGATACTTGAGTTACATTCCACCACTGACCCAGTGTCATGCTGCGGTGCATTGCAGCCGCACTACTTAACCAAAGCGTGAGAAACTCCAGGCGATAGCCGCATCTATATTTGACCCAGTCTCCTTATCTGCTAAACAATAAGTCACTCAGAGAGGTCTCTGCTCCAAGTGATGAAAAATGTAATGGAGCCTGGAAGAAAGGAGGGCATGTTCTTAGCCTGGCGCTCCCCCAGATGCATCACCCCGTCCCTTCCCCTGTGAGTCACCTTGGCACAGCGGCCGGCACTAAGGCCTCCACACACACACACACACACACAGACACACAGACACACGTCCCAGCGGTCCCCTCCAGCTGCTTTATAAAGAATCAGCGTGCGTTACTTGGAAACGCTCGGCCGCAGCCGCAGCCGCAGCCGCTACCGCAGCCACAGCCGCAGCCACAGCCGCTACCGCAGCCACAGCCGCAGCCACAGCTACAGCCGCAGCTGCAGCCGCAGCCGCAGCTGTAGCTACAGCCGCTACTGCAGCCACAGCTACAGCCGCAGCTACAGCCGCAGCTACAGCCGCAGCTACAGCCGCAGCTACAGCCAGCCGGCAGCGGTAGACGTCTGGATCCAATTAGGCTCGGCCGGTGTTCTCCTCCAGAGTCGGAGGGACACGTTTCCCCATAACGCCGTCTATCTTCATCTGGAGGCTTCCGTCCATCCTGCTCAGCTAAATCTACATCCCCCGCTAATTAGCCCATATGCTACGGTGCATTCAGGCTCACGAGTGTGCAGATGAGTCCTCTCACAATACTCGTTACATGTTTTGAATGATTTTGCCAGGAGTAGAATGCATTCCCCCTCGTACATTTAATCAGTGGAACTGTTTTGTGGAGTTTTTTTCTTTTCAAGGTCTAATACTAATTAAGAACTGTGGCAGCGCGGCTCTTTAAAGAGCTGCAAAGCATGAAAGAGTTGCATTAGTCTGGAAGTCAGTGAAGATGTTTTGAGTGTCCCGTAATGAAAAAGGGTTTCTGTTCTGATAAAGGATGCTTTCATGTTCAAATTGTGGAATTAAAAAAATATTCAGAACAAGAAGAATGCAGCCCGGACTGTTAAATATAGAAGAGGAATAATTAGACACAAAAGTCTGAAAGAGCCGATGAAGCAGTGAAGTCTCTCACGGCCATGAAGACACACACCAGGGAGTGAGGTGTGGACTTTGTGGCACTCACCTGAAGGCCTCGATGATGTAGGAGGTGACGGCGGCCCCCCCCCTCGTGAGCGTTGGGTTGCCAGGTCAGAGAGACGCTGTTCTTAGACACGTCCGTGACTATGGGCTTGTGCGGCGGACCTGGCAGCTGGAAGGGTTCGGTGGCCTGGGCGACCCACGGGTCGGCGCTCTCTGGAGGGCGAGGGAGGAAGCAAAGATGGAGGAGCGACATCAACATGGAGCATCTCATTGTGCCCTCTGTGTGAGCTCATGGCGTCGCTGCGGGTCGACTCCCTCACTTCTCATAACAACTATGTGATGTTATATCCAATAAAAGCTCCTGTGTCATCAGAGCGGCTTGTTGCTCCATTTATTTCTTGTTTCTATGTTCATTCCGTCTTGGTGCCACATGTCTTGTGTGACAGCTGCTATACAAGTGCAGTATTTAATGAAATGAAGTCTTTCTTCAAGCCTGAAACCTTTATTTATCCCCAGAAAGGGTTGTCTCTTTGTCAACATCGTGCTTCACATTCATACACTTTCCCACATTTATGTTTGCAGTCTGCCCGGCAACAGCCCCATTAGACCTGGCAGCTTGTTTCAGTGGAGCAATTAAAAGGTCACAAGGAGCCTCGTTACTCACACTTTTTAAAGTCAAATCTCACAATGATGCTCTAAACTGTCAAGTGAATGTTGCACGGAGTCCCAAGTTAGCCAAATTAATAACTGGGCAGACATAGAAGAGTGGCAATCATTTACATGCGTTTAAAATCACGCGGAGGCAATTTACCTTTGACTGTGAGCACTCCACTCCAGCTCGTCTCTCCACTGGAGCTGGAAGCCAGGCAGGTGTAGACCCCGGAGTCCGTTTCCTGGCAACAGTGAAATGTGTGTGGTTAGTTTAGGATGCTACATTAATAAACCCATTACCACTGAACGAGACTGAATGTCATATCTCTCCAACCAGAATGTTTGCTCCCAGAATACTGAGAGCTGTGATCCACGCAGGTGAGTCACGCTGCTCCTCCACAGCCCGTGAGGAGCAGCATGCAGCTCTCCATGGTTAAAGAAGGTGCAACTGTCGACAGCCATTATCTCTTTTTGTAGGATTCTCGCCTCCGCAGATATTAAATATATATATATATATATATATATATATATTCAAAAAATAAACTAAGCGCATACAAAGGCAGAGCCCCCCCCAATGATTTGTCTCACACTTGTTTCCCCAAAAAAAGATCCAAGGGGAGACAACGGAGACAAGAGGAGGCTGCTGACAGAATGACTGACAGGTGACCTTTAGAGACAATGTCAAAGGATTTCATTTCATGGATGGGAAGTGACATCATGACTGAGAATGATTGGGATTTCTTAGATTCTCTGACATGAAAATAATATCATATGTTTTGTAAGTAAAATGCAGCATTCAGGCAATACATTGGTTATGCTTATCTAAATGTTCCAGTCCTCTTATTATTTAGTTTATCATCTGCTTTTACTTTGGCCATTCCGCCATTGGTAGTTATTTTATTTTTCATAAATGAAATATTCTCAGTGGACCTATTTGAAGTTAGAGTCAAGCTGGTGGCTTTTATGCTCCCCGTCTCATTCCTACACGGCAGAGGAGGAGAGTGAAAGGAGGGATCAAAGGACAGAATTTTAATGAGCAGCTAGTGGTCGAGAAGTGTCTGAGGAGCCGGTCTTCATACTCAACGGCTACTTAGCATTCTGGACATGCTATGAGCATCTGTAATTAAGAGGTGTGTGTGTGTGTGTGTGCGTGTGTGTGTGTGTGTGTTGACGTGCACAAGTGACTGCTGGCTATCACATTTTTGGGGAGGCAAGCCAGAAGCTAGACGCACTGTGAAATTGCTGACAACAGTTGGGGGGTCTGTACGCAGGAGCCTCTGAACACGCTGCTGTGGCTCCTGCTTCACTACTCCAGGTCTTTCTTTTTGTCTTGCTCTTTCCGTCTGCTTGCTTTCAGCTTCCATTTATCCTTCTTTGAAAGGGGGACTTCAACGTTTTTTTGCTCCGGACTGGATTTGCCCAATGTTTTAAGTGACGAATGGGGACAACCTTTTATTGCAGTTCGTCCGGCACTGAGCAGACGGAGACGTGAAGGCTCCTTCTTGAATATCAAGAGGGCCCTAAACAAACCCTTCTAGCATCTATATAATACTGGACCAGTTTCACAGATTGTTTCTCCCCATTCGACACAAAAACATGAGGAAAAGGTTGTGAAGAAACATATCAAATGAACCTTTAAATATGTTGAATGCTCTGGAACTATAAAGGGGCGTTCACACCAAACACGTTGCAAATTTTTCGCGCGTCTGGATCCCATGTAAAGTCAACGCACAGGCGCGTTTGGTTGCGAACTTTGCCGGATGTTGCGATAGACTCGTTTCGCGCGTTGCGAAATTTCAACTTCCAGCCAATCAGCGTTGAGATGCTCCGCCCGTTGGGCTGCCGCTACTCTGGTAGCTGGAAGCAGAAGTTATCCAGACTGAGTCGGTGAAGCTCCCCGAGCTGTGTGAGCCTACGGGTGATGTTATGAACCCAAACACCAGGGCGTTAGATGTTCCGACGTTTATGGGATGTCCACAACAAGTATAAAGCAGAACTAGTGGTTATTTCGACCGTGGTGGATGGAGGAAATTATAACTGTTTTTACCGAGACAAGCCACGGAGATAAGCCACGCCCCCTTTTCGCAACTGGTTGCGAAAGACACAAATGAACACAACTTGACTGGCGAATAAACTGACGCGAGTAAAGCGTTGTGAATATTCGCAACGCGTTTGGTGTGAACGCACCTTAAGGGCGTTAGAAGACGGAGGACAGCAGAGGATCGTCATGTGATGCACCAATCAGTCGAAGTGGCACCAACTCTGTTCTGGATTAAACCAACTGGAGACACACCACAGAAGGAAACTTCTTTTTGATCTGCCCTGTGCCTTCATTTAAAGACTATTGACGCGATCATGTCATGTTTTAAGGAGTTTGGATAGACAACATCAATGTGTGGAAAAAGTCACCCCTTCATTCATTTAAATGGGTTCCGGTCCCGCGTGATGCGGAGAAATAAAGTTGAACCAATGGCATAACTTTGTAGAGTGAATGCCGTATTACTACAGTTTACCTCAGGATCTAGCTATGGTGTCTGATAAGACTTCAAACTCATCTGTTGCCCCAACTGGATTAATATTTCGTCATTCCACAATACCCTGCCATCCTTTTGCAACGCAGGGATGTGTTCAATTTGATGCCAAGTCAACTCAGCACCAAGAAACGTAGCACTGCACTAGCAAAGGAGTTTTGACTGGTCAGCCTCAAGTGGGTTTGTTAAAACTAGAAATGTACAGGGTTTCCTTCAAAGCCTCCAACGTACTGTGGAAGGTTAGGGCGATGTTTGATGGGCGTGCCCTCGTATCATTGACCTGCTCTTCATGCCACAACACTGTAATACAAACATTCCTGCCGAGTGCAGTCGTGCATGTGTAACTGCTGGTGGCCGTAATGCTCCATTAAAAGACACGAGAAAAACAAGACGGCGGGTTTCCAAACATTCTCAAATGGAGGCTCTGCAAAGGTTTTACGAGCTATGAAACGCACTCAAACAATGTGGTGAGGAAACAGAACCATGTTTGTTTACAATGAAAAGCTCCAGAGAGAGAGAAGCTGTAAAACTAGATCAATTATAAATTGGGCTCCATTTACTGCACATGGCGAGAGAGCAGGGGACCGACTGTATTTTAATGTTAACGGCACCGGCTCTAAATCGCTCTCCTGTTGCACTCTATGCAGGAGCGTCACGGGGAATTTGAATTAGTTTTCCCTCCGTTTGCTGTAAGAGGTTTCAGTCCTCTGTAGTTCATCGATTTACATGCAGAACCCCACCCGCCGAAAACACAATCGGACTCCCCTTATTCACTTAGTCTGCGAACGCAGCCCGTATTCCTCCCATTGAAAACCGTATACATTATGCAGAGGGTGTATCATGAATAATGCTTCGCTGAGCGCTGTGCACGTGCACGTGCACGTGCTGCATCCAGGGCTGGCTCATCAGTAACGCTGACAGAGGAATTACTCAAGCCTAAGTGGCTTGTCAGAGCGGCCTGCAGGACGCAGGACAGGTGACTCTCCATCCTACCCAGGATCCCTCGCTGCTCCTCCTCCTCCTCCTCCTCCTCTCTCTCTCTCTATAGGCCCTGACCTTGAGTTGACCCGTGGGCCGGCTGACTGAAGGGGGTACAAAGCGTGTCCCCAGATGGTGGCGTTTGATTCGGCGCATGGGGAATCGGTGGAGGGCGGGTGGGGCTAAACAGCCCGGGACACCTGACTATTAATCAAGCTTGGCAGCTCTGGGCGGCGTTTGCTGAAAAATGGATGAGGGGCGAGGAAGAGAGGAGAACAGGAGGGAGGAGCTCCACCCTCAAAGACGGAATATTATTCATTATTATAGTTTGACTCCATCGTTGGGATATTTCTGCTCGGCACTTCCTAGAAATCAGTCGGAGTGATCTGAGCTTCCTTTTCTTCGCCCACCACCTGCTAGATACCCTCCCACCGCGGGTACCAGCCTTCTGCACAGTACAGCGCACAGAAGGTTGATAATGATGTCACATCCTTTTTTTAGCTGGGCGCAGAAGGGGAATGTGATTACGGGCTATAACACGCGTACACTGGGATTTAAAGTCAACACATGAACTCGATTTCCTCCCCTAATGTGATTACTCCCAGTAATCGGTATTCTTTTGTCCGCGTAGTGCTGCTCACACTCTTCAGGCTTTGTTTGGGTTCCTCTGTTCACTTCTTTCTTTTACTTTTGCCATACCCGCACACACCCCCGTAGCTCCCCGCCCACGGCAACCGTTTAGCAGAAAAACCTCTTTGACCCCCCCACCAGCACCAGAAGACACACACAGACACACTTCCCATTGGACCAGGACGTCTTGGCACCGGTGAGGACCGTGGTAGTGTGTGTCTGGCAGAGATCCCGGGGTAATAGCGCCTCCTCACTGCCAGGGAGGAACAAACAGACCATCTGTCCCCTCCAGGGGCCCCCATGAAATCCACTTCTTTACACTGATTATTTCAGGTTTTATTTGTCTTAGGAAGATTGTACTCAATGATTACTCTTTGCATTTCATACCATTTGGATTTGAACTAACTGACATAAACAGATGTTTAGATATTCATAAATCTATTTGTTCAGTTTATTACAACTGGTATTCTTGTAGCTTTGGCACACACCTGGGGTCTCTGTGATGGATGTGAACAATGCTTTTCTCTTCCACAAAGTTTGTGCCTGGTTATATGTGACTAACATTGTACACACTGAGCAACTCACTCAATGTGTACAATGTTGTAATAACTGAAAAACCCAGTAGGATCCTAAAACTCTCAACATCTTTTTAGCCATGCTAGCAGCGGGGCTCTCTAGGGGCGGTGTGTTGATGCACATCCATGGTGCCCAGATGATGTCAATCATAGGATCGGCGGTTCGATCCCCGCTCATGACCCGCCCTAGTCGATGTGTCCTTGAACAAGACACTTGACCTTGAATTGCTCCCCGTAGCTGTGTCTGTATGAAAGTTAGCTCAATGAAGTGTAATGTAATGTAGTTGCCTCTTGGGCTATCTTCAGATAACTTGGATTTGTCAATAAATACCTGCAACAATGTAGACATCATCAGCTCCAGGTAGCTTTTAGTGCTCATTAGCGTTAGCTCTAAGGCTAAACTACGCTGTTAAACATGGGAGACATTAACCATGCATCAGCCTGTTAGCGGTGTCAGAATGTGAGCATGTTAGCTCTGTGCCTCTACTCAGCTGTAGGCTGGGTCGTGTTGGCTGCCATCATTACATCATTACAGCTGTTTTATTCTGTTTAGTTTCAGGGATGAACTCTGGCGTCCGACATCGGTTCGCTGGCGAGCCCTCAATTTAAGTGCTGTTTGTTTCTCAAATCAAACAAACGGCTGCTTTCGACAAGTCAGTTTGCGATCTGTGTCGTCCAAAGCATTAATTACCAGGTGTTGGACAATAGGCCTACAATCAAACGGAGGGCATGTCTGCCCACTGTAGATTGAGATCAAACAGAGCCAGAGTCTACAGAGAAAAGCTCCAGCACTTCCAAGTTGGTGCTCTCAGCTGTCAAGTCGCTGCCTTTTATTCCTACATGACATGAATGCAGCGCACTCCCGACTCCGCCTCCTTCCCTCCTCTCCTCTCACTCAGCCTCCTGCTCCTCCATCTCCATCTCCCGCTCCCATTCATCCACTCCTCACTTCCAGTGATGTATTGAGGATTTAATTACAAGTCTCAGCGATCGTTAGTCATTGAGAACCCACAATCAATTAATGTGTGAGTCTCAGAGGCTGCAGTGACCTCAGGTGCTGCTTCATACCCGGGAGGGAATTCTGGGCGGAATGGATTTCATTAGCGTGGAGTAAGACGATGCTAACGACTGCTAATGGGCCGGCGCACTCATTATCATGGTGATCACGCCTCGCAGATACTGTTTTGCTACTTTCCACACCTCTCCTCCTCTCATAAAAACTCATCTTTTGAGTCGCCGGTGAAATATAAATGTCCTGATGCATTCCCCGCAATTAAAACGGTGTGTTTTATCATGTTGGATTTGGAATTTGATTATCTTGCGTGTACTGCATCATGTTTGATGTGCAAATCGTAATACACAAAGATCATGAATACATTTTAATGAGTTCCCTGGAAATGGTGCTGTGATGGAATGAGAAGCAGTACAAAATATATACAATCAATTTAAAATAAGTTCATAATAAGGTCATCACAGAAGAATTTAAAAGGTAAAATGACAATTAAAAAGTTTTAATTTCCTGTTTAATTAATCTAGGATAACATACATATTAGTTGTTGAAGTGGTATTCATTCAAATACCTGGAGGTGGGTGATTTGGAAGGTGCCGTTGTCCATCAAGCTGATTCGACCGTCGTTTCCCAGGATCCTCTGGCCGTCTTTCTCCCATTGGATGCTGGGCATGGGGTTGCCCATGATGTGGCAGTGCAGCTGAGCGGTGGAGCCAGGAACTAAAGTGTGATTGGCTGGGCCCTGTCGGATGATGGGTGGGAGGCGGTCCGAAGGGGCTGCAGGGACAGAGAAGTTAAATGTTTGAGATACAACCAGGCGGCAACCTCCAGGTCTGAACAGTGAAGCCAATGCTGAAGTGTCTTAAACTAGCAGGTTCTCTCCTGACCACCGGGAGGCAATTCTTCTGGTTGTATAGAAGTCTATGCTTCATGTGTTAAAGCTGCAGTCTCTCTACTGACCACCAGGAGGCGATTCTTCTGGTTGTATAGAAGTCTATGCTTCATGTGTTAAAGCTGCAGTCTCTCTACTGACCACCAGGAGGCGACTCCTCTGGTTGTATAGAAGTCTATGCTTCATGTGTTAAAGCTGCATTCTCTCTCCTGACCACCAGGGAGCGACTCCTCTGGTTGTATAGAAGTCTATGCTTCATGTGTTAAAGCTGCATTCTCTCTCCTGACCACCAGGGGGCGACTCCTCTGGTTGTATAGAAGTCTATGCTTCATGTATTAAAGCTGCATTCTCTCTCCTGACCACCAGGGGGCGACTCCTCTGATTGTATAGAAGTCTATGTTTCATGTGTTAAAGCTGCATTCTCTCTCCTGACCACCAGGGGGCGACTCCTCTGGTTGTATAGAAGTCTATGCTTCATGTGTTAAAGCTGCATTCTCTCTCCTGACCACCAGGGGGCAACTCCTCTGGTTGTATAGAAGTCTATGCTTCATGTGTTAAAGCTGCATTCTCTCTCCTGACCACCAGGGGGCGACTAAATTCATGAAAGTTAATTGTAACATTATGGTTGTTCTTAACTCCAGTTTAAAAAAACAAAGTTTGCGACGACCAAAACGCAAAATGACAATGTTCAAAACACGGCACTTTTTCTCATACAACCAATGGGTGTGTTCACACTATGTCCACTACCTACATAGAGCCTATGGGTAGAAGGCCATAACTCAGCCCCCCTTGTTGACTTACGTTCTGGTTATTTCGGAACAAGATGTCGATGTACAGACTTTGCACCACACCGTGTGAGGGGAGTGCCGTCTGTTGTTTTCTAAACTAGAAAGAGAAACTCTAGAGCAACCAAAACAAGTTCCTCTCCAATAATACACTGCAGTCAGCCTGCAGCACTCATATTCTAACTGGCCTGAAGCGACCATCAATCATCATCAACGGCCCCGTGTCGTCTTACATTCTTCTGCTTCAAATCCATGACATGTTTAACTATTAAGCCTGTTTGATCTGATTGAGGTGTTGTTTGAGGGGTTACTCATTACTGGGAATTTCTGAGTTTTTGTCCTGGAAGTCATATTTCTAGACATACAGTAATAAAGTCAACAGATGCTCCTTGGATTTGCCCATCATGTAATACGTGAGAATTCATAACACGGCCCTGCTTACAGATGATTGACAGGAAGGAATGTGTTGACGCCTTCTGTGATTGGCCACTTGACGCGCCACAGAGCTGCATCATGTCGTCAAAGAGCTATTAATGACTGTAATGCTTATACACTTCAATACAATAATGAAAACATCAACTGAAAACTGTTGCATCTCTTGCATTTGAAATGGTTTTGGGTTCAAATGTTGAAACCAGACCACTGAACCCTGAGCTCAACTTATCAAAGAACGGTGTGAAAGTCAACGTGAGAGAATCTGAGGAGAGCTTTGGTTAGCTCGAGGAAAAGTAAAAGGTATTAAATAGCCTCACACACATGCAGACACACACACACACACACACACACACACACACACACACACACACACGTATCCTCCAGAGAAAGCCTTCTCCGTCACCAGAGCAACCTGTGCACATGTAAGGCTGCGTGTGCTGCGTGCCTCTCTGTCTTTGGGGTCAACCTGCGATGTGAACACGTGGTCGTGTGAAAGCCACGCTTTAGTTTGGAGGTCTTGTCTTCTCCTGCGACGCAATGCCACTTCACTCAGCCCACCGTGTGACATTTACCTCCAGACGCCCTCATTGGTATTCTGCTCCGATGTCATCAGCGAGTTAGAAGCCGAACCCAAAGTGTGAAGAGTCAACACAGGAGTTAGCGTAGAAAGAACTAATTCCCTGTTTGCTCCCTGAGTGTGCAGCATATGCTGCAGCGGGTTATTTGCATAGAGCTATCACCAGTTGTCCCTTTTGATTACATCAGATGAGGACTCCTGCTGTTAGCTCATTCGGGGGAGAATATTTTCATTTGAGACGGATTTGAAGGATGCCTTTCTGAATCGGTATCGCTGCACGGGGTTTAATCAACAGATTTATTAATCAGTTATTAATCAGGTAAAAAAAAATTAAATCCAAAGCTTGCAGAAGACATTTTTCAGAGAAGAGTTTCATATTGTCATATTCATGTAATGTGTTTATGTAACTCTGTAACTCTGTTCATCTGGTCACATGACATCTATTCATCTGTCCATCCGGGGAGAGGGTTCCTCCTCTGTTGCTCTCCTGAAGGTTTCTTCCCTTTTTTCCCTGTCAAAGGTTATTTTTGGGGAGTTTCTCCTGATCCGATGTGAGGTCAAAGGTCAGGGATGTCGTATGTGTACAGATTGTAAAGCCCTCTGAGGCAAATTTGTAATTTTGTGATATTGGGCTATACAAAATAAAAAATGAATTGAATTGTATATTGTTTTCCTTTGTGTAAAGCTAGCTACACGCTGACACACGTTGCAGCTGAATATTCAAATTTTTCTATCTACTGAGGTTTTAAAAGGCCAGTGTAAAACAGATATAATATATATAAGTATGTTTAGTGTATAAACGGAGTTGTGACTAGACCACATGCTAGGAGGGTCCTGTAGAGCTGGACTCAATCAAGAGGAACACATCCTTGCCGTGTATAGAAGTCTATGCTTCATCTGTTAAAGCTGCATTCTCTCTCCTGACCACCAGGGGGTGACTCCTCTGGTTGTATAGAAGTCTATGCTTCATCTGTTAAAGCTGCATTCTCTCTCCTGACCACCAGGGGGTGACTCCTTTGGTTGTATAGAAGTCTATGCTTCATGTGTTAAAGCTACATTCTCTCTCCTGACCACCAGGGGGCGACTCCTCTGGTTGTATAGAAGTCTATGCTTCATGTGTTAAAGCTACATTCTCTCTCCTGACCACCAGGGGGTGACTCCTCTGGTTGTATAGAAGTATATGCTTCATGTGTTAAAGCTGCATTCTCTCTCCTGACCACCAGGGGGCGACTCCTCTGGTTGTATAGAAGTCTATGCTTCATGTGTTAAAGCTGCATTCTCTCTCCTGTCCACCAGGGGGTGACTCCTCTGGTTGTATAGAAGTCTATTTCTTCATGTGTTAAAGCTGCATTCTCTCTACTGACCACCAGGGGCGACTCCTCTGGTTGTATAGAAGTCTATGCTGCATGTGTTAAAGCTGCTTCTCTCTACTGACCACCAGGGCTGACTCCTCTGGTTGTATAGAAGTCTATGCTTCATGTGTTAAAGCTGCATTCTCTCTCCTGACCACCAGGGGGCGACTCCTCTGGTTGTATAGAAGTCTATGCTTCATGTGTTAAAGCTGCATTCTCTCTCCTGTCCACCAGGGGGTGACTCCTCTGGTTGTATAGAAGTCTATTTCTTCATGTGTTAAAGCTGCATTCTCTCTACTGACCACCAGGGGCGACTCCTCTGGTTGTATAGAAGTCTATGCTGCATGTGTTAAAGCTGCTTCTCTCTACTGACCACCAGGGCTGACTCCTCTGGTTGTATAGAAGTCTATGCTGCATGTGTTAAAGCTGCATTCTCTCTACTGACCACCAGGGGCGACTCCTCTGGTTGTATAGAAGTATATGCTTCATGTGTTAAAGCTGCATTCTCTCTCTTGACCACCAGGGCGTGACTCCTCTGGTTGTATAGAAGTCTATATAAATGACTCTACTTCTCTTGATTTATTCATTTGGTCTCAATCTCTAGTTTTAAGTCTTCTTCTATACAGCGTGGTGTTCATTTAGTAAATTATGTTCATTTAGAATCAAATGTAATCAGATTACTGTAATCCTGTGACTCACCACTTTCCACCTCCAGCAGGGCTTTGGTGAGGATGCTGCCGGCCACACTGATGGCCTGGCAGATGTAGTAGCCGGAGTCCTCCACCTGGACGTCGGTGATGGTGAGCTCGCCGCTCAGCGACACGGAGAAGCGGCCCGACTGCGACGGCTCCTGGATGGGGAACAGCAGGATCTGGGAAAGAGGAACATGAGGGAGATTAGGCTGTTTTAGTTACTTTATGGCGTAGAATTCACTTTGAAATGAATCTAAATAGTTGTTGTTAACGTGTGGGCTTTCTGGTTTGTGATGCAGCCAGGTGGCGTTGGGTATTGAAAGAAAAGCCTTGAACCCTCGAGCTACAACACAGACTATTCCAATGGCAGCTTTATTAAGAATATGAATTTGCATAATAGGAATTCAGAAATGTGGCTCTCTGGAATGCTCAAAGATGAATAAACAAAACAAAGTAGACACTTTGGGTCACGCAGAAATTAAGCAGTTTGAATGCAGCGTTCATAGAGGAACTCTGACCTTTCACTCAAACGAGTGTCCTCAAACCGCAAAACTTACAACAATAAAAACACTAAATGGAGTCACAGGTAAAGAAAAGAGGACATGGAGTCGAGGGATGGATGGAGGAACAAGAGCCACAGCTAAATGTTGGAGCTGAGTTTTGGTTGTCGATGTGCATAAAAAATAAATAAAAACAAAGAACACAAATGCTTGTGTTGTGCCTGTAACTCATTGGATCCACATCTGCTGTAACTTTCATCCCTCATGTTCTCCCCTTTAATTTAGGATGAAATAACGACGGGGTCTCGCTGCATGGCATCCCAACATGCTACTCCCCCCCCTCCTCGTCCTCCTCTTTATCTCTCTCCTCCACTCTTGTTCTATCCCTCTCCCACACACATTCTCCTCCCCCTTCTCTAATCTGTACCTGGGAGCCACGCTACAGGCACCCACGCTCTCTCATCGGGCCTTTCAACGCATTCCAACAGGCTGCAATGATAATCACACGCTCGCCTTTCTCACACTCATACTTATGCACACGCACACACACACACACACACACACACACTTTGATGAATAATACCGTGTGGGAAAATGAGGTGTGTATGAATGTGTGTGTGTGTGTGTGTGTGTGTGTGTGTGTGTGAGTGTGTGTGTGTGTGAGTGTGTGAGTGTGTGCGTGTGTGTGTGTGAGTGTGTGCGTGTGTGTGTGTGAGTGTGTGTCACCCTGGCACTGAAGTACATAGTGATAAAAGCTAAGGATGAGAGTCAGGAACATGACAGTGGGAAGCAGGAGATGCAGGCTTTCTTTAAAGTGCGTGTACCAGAGAGGCATGTGAGGGAGAGTCTGGATATTATGGGATGCTGTGTTCGTCACAGGGTCTCTGTCTTTGTTTTAAGCTGCTTTCATACTCATCCGACTTGGATTCATCCGGTTGGAAATAACTCGAAAGTACCGATATCTCCTTTACATATTCTGAAGGTTTTTACAGGGGGGTTTGTTCATATACATCATTCATAGCCTGACTTATACAAATGTTATTACTAAAAATATGATGTACATTTTAATTTGTTCATATTTATATAGCACCTTTAAAAACAGGGTTTACAAAGTGCTCTACATAGAAGCAAGGTAAAAACATAACATCAATACAAGTAAACATTTCAGAAAATACATGAGGCAAAGGAGACCATGCCATATAGGCAATGAACACAATAGAGGAATATAAAATTACAAATACAAAATAAAGCAGAACAGACAAACTAAAATAGGGGAAACTGCATAAAAGGACGACATCACTTAAAAGCAGTTCTATAAAAATGGGTTCTAAGAAGTGATTTAAAAGAAGCTACTGATTCTGATAGTCTTATCCCCTCAGGGAGGTCGTTCCAAAGTCGAGGGGCTCTGATGGCAAAAGCACGGTCACCCTTTGATTTAAGCCTTGACTGGAATGGCCAGAAGGGCCTTGAAGGGCCTTGAAGGGCCTGAAGGACCTTGAAGGGCCCCACCGGAGGATCTAAGGCTGCGAGCTGGCTCATATGGGGCTAACATTTCAATGATGTATCTTGGGGCCAGACCCAGGCGTGCTTTAAAAGTGATCAGCAAAATGTTAAAATCTATTCTAAAACTAACAGGGAGTCATGTGATGCCATCTGTTAGAGGCCAGAACTGGAGTCATGTGAAGACGTCTGTTAGAGGCCAGAACTGGAGTCATGTGAAGACGTCTGTTAGAGGCCAGAACTGGAGTCATGTGAAGACGTCTGTTAGAGGCCAGAACTGGAGTCATGTGATGCCGTCTGTTAGAGGCCAGGACTGGAGTCATGTGAAACCGTCTGTTAGAGGCCAGGACTGGAGTCATGTGATGCAGTCTGTTAGAGGCCAGGACTGGAGTCATGTGATGCCGTCTGTTAGAGGCCAGGACTGGAGTCATGTGATGCCGTCTGTTAGAGGCCAGGACTGGAGTCATGTGAAGACGTCTGTTAGAGGCCAGGACTGGAGTAATGTGATGCCGTCTGTTAGAGGCCAGGACTGGAGTCATGTGATGCCGTCTGTTAGAGGCCAGGACTGGAGTCATGTGATGCCGTCTGTTAGAGGCCAGGACTGGAGTCATGTGAAACCGTCTGTTAGAGGCCAGGACTGGAGTCATGTGATGCCATCTGTTAGAGGCCAGGACTGGAGTCATGTGAAGACGTCTGTTAGAGGCCAGGACTGGAGTCATGTGATGCCGTCTGTTAGAGGCCAGGACTGGAGTCATGTGAAACCGTCTGTTAGAGGCCAGGACTGGAGTCATGTGATGCCGTCTGTTAGAGGCCAGGACTGGAGTCATGTGAAGACGTCTGTTAGAGGCCAGGACTGGAGTCAAGTGAAGACGTCTGTTAGAGGCCAGGACTGGAGTCATGTGAAGACGTCTGTTAGAGGCCAGGACTGGAGTCATGTGACGCCGTCTGTTAGAGGCCAGGACTGGAGTCATGTGATGCAGTCTGTTAGAGGCCAGGACTGGAGTCATGTGATGCAGTCTGTTAGAGGCCAGGACTGGAGTAATGTGAAGCCATCTGTTAGAGGCCAGGACTGGAGTCATGTGATGCCGTCTGTTAGAGGCCAGGACTGGAGTCATGTGATGCCGTCTGTTAGAGGCCAGGACTGGAGTCATGTGATGCCGTCTGTTAGAGGCCAGGACTGGAGTCATGTGATGCAGTCTGTTAGAGGCCAGGACTGGAGTAATGTGAAGCCATCTGTTAGAGGCCAGGACTGGAGTCATGTGATGCCGTCTGTTAGAGGCCAGGACTGGAGTCACGTGATGCCGTCTGTTAGAGGCCAGGACTGGAGTAATGTGAAGCCGTCTGTTAGAGGCCAGGACTGGAGTCATGTGATGCCGTCTGTTAGAGGCCAGGACTGGAGTCATGTGAAGCCGTCTGTTAGAGGCCAGGACTGGAGTCATGTGAAGCCGTCTGTTAGAGGCCAGGACTGGAGTCATGTGATGCCGTCTGTTAGAGGCCAGGACTGGAGTCATGTGATGCCGTCTATTAGAGGCCAGGACTGGAGTCATGTGATGCCGTCTGTTAGAGGCCAGGACTGGAGTCATGTGATGCCGTCTGTTAGAGGCCAGGACTGGAGTCATGTGATGCCGTCTATTAGAGGCCAGGACTGGAGTCATGTGATGCCGTCTGTTAGAGGCCAGGACTGGAGTCATGTGATGCCGTCTGTTAGAGGCCAGGACTGGAGTCATGTGAAGCCGTCTGTTAGAGGCCAGGACTGGAGTCATGTGAAGCCGTCTGTTAGAGGCCAGGACTGGAGTCATGTGAAGCCGTCTGTTAGAGGCCAGGACTGGAGTCATGTGAAGCCGTCTGTTAGAGGCCAGGACTGGAGTCATGTGAAGCCGTCTGTTAGAGGCCAGGACTGGAGTCATGTGAAGCCGTCTGTTAGAGGCCAGGACTGGAGTCATGTGAAGCCGTCTGTTAGAACCAGTCAGAAGCCGAGCTGCTGCATTCTGGACTAGTTGGAGGCGGGAGATGGATTTTTGATTCATGCCGGAAAGGAGGGAGTTACAGTAGTCGAGTCGAGAGAAAATGAGTGCATGAATTACTTTTTCCAGATCTGAGAGTGACAGTATGGGTTTGATTTTTGAGATTATTCTTAATTGAAAGAAGAAGGACTGGACAATTTTGTTGATCTGTGATATAAAATTTAATGTAGAGAGTCAAACATTACACCCAAATTTCTGGCAACATGTTTTAAATAAGCAGCAAGGGGACCAAGTTGACTCTTGATGAGACTGGTGTTATTGTTTGGGGAACTGAATAATATGACTTCTGATTTGGAATTATTGAGCTGAAGGAAATGTTGAGCCATCCAGCAGTTAACGTCAGAGAGACAATCTAAGACAGCAGCCAGGCTCTCTGGGTCACCAGGTCTCAGCGGAAGGTATATCTGTGTGTCGTCTGCATAGCAATGAAAAGATACGTTGTGTCGCTGGAGGATTTGGCCGAGTGGAAGCATGTAGATAGAAAATAAAAGTGGACCTAAAATTGAACCTTGTGGTACACCACAGGTAATGTGAGTCTTGGAAGACGAGTGATTACCTATGGTGACCGAGTACGATCTTTCTAAAAGGTAAGAATAAAACCAGCCAAGTGCAGTGTCCTTGATGCCAACCCAGGTTTAAAAATTAAAATGGCGTGATCTACAGTATCAAAAGCTGCACTAAGGTCTAAAAGAATTCAAACGGCGCTCTCCCCCCTGTCTGCTGCTAAAAGGAGGTCATTACCTTGAGGGCAGTTTCTGTGCTATGAAGTGCTCTAAAACATGACTGAAATTTCTCAAATATATTATTATGATTCATAAAAGCTAGGAGTTGTGTTGAAACCACTTTTTCTAAAACTTTTTATAAAAATTGAAGTTTTGAAATTGGCCTGAAATTGGAAACAACAGAATGATCAAGCTTAGGTTTCTTTAAAAGAGGTTGTACGATTGTACGATGTTTAAAAATCGATGGGAAAGTACCACTTGCTAAGGAGCTATTTATAATTAATAAAATACTGGGCCCTACAGTGCCAATAACCTCTTTGAGAAATTTAGTAGGAATAAAATCAAGGCTGCATGTGGCTGATTTCATGTGTGATATAAGTTGGGATAAAAAGGGCAATGATACAGGCTGAAAATGACTAAAATAGTTTTGAATGTCCCTACTGGCATGTACAACGCGGGTTGGGGGGGTAATTTGTTGTCTTATTTCATTTACCTTATTATTAAAATAATGTAAAAACTTTTCACACATCTCCTGTGAGGCATCAATAAAATGACAGGGGGAGGGGTTTATGACCTTGTCTATGACCTTGAATAAGACTCTGGGGTTTGAATGATTGTTTAGAATTAAATTGGAGAAGAAAGAGGTTTTTGATTCTTTAACTTCCTTTTGATAGTTATTCATTGCCTCTTTCCAAATATCATAAAATATGTGGAGGGCAGTTTTTTTCCATTTTCTTTCCTTTCTCCTCCAGTCTCTCTTAAGTTCTTTGGTGGATTCATTTAGCCAGAGCTGTGAGTTATTATGAGTATCTATCTATCATCTGGATTGGTCTATTTATAACTGAGGCGAACAAAATACTTAACTAACGACGAGTAATTACCTGAATTATTATTCACGAATTGCAGGATTAAACACGTTTATGAAGCACATGTTGACATATTCCCCTTATATCCATGAGTGGATATAAATGCATGAATAATTCACATTTAAATAATTGTTGTTATCACTTACTAACACTTTATAAATTATCTCATTAATCATCTATAAGTCCTTGATAATTGGTTTGTAATATATATCACAAATGGGGAAGCCATCATTTATAAAGTATGAAAACCTTTAAAAGCTTTAATTAATTAATTAATCAAGAATAAAACATTTATAACTGTGTTTATGAATTGCATACTAATGAGTGTTAATGTTGGAACAATGCTTTATAAATGATGACTTAAGTGTTTACTCATACTTAACTAATGCTAAATAGTGTCTAGTTATTATAAAGTGTTACCCTTTCTTTACCTTATTCACCTGTAGTGTCCCCCCCCTTACCTTTAAATGGTCTAAAACAAATGACTAAATATGAAACTCATTCATACACACATGAATGATAAATGACTCTGTAGAAATCTTCACATATAGAGAGGAATGAAAGTGTAATGTTTGGGGGATGTAAGAGCTGCTTAGGTGAGATTTCTGGATCATAAACTCAACTTTATCTCATAGATATCACAATGAAACCTGCCCAGTTGATATTTTAAAATGAGGTGTTATCTAATGGTAGCTTTTGGTGAATTTAGAAGAAATCTACAGACGCAAACAGGCACAGTAGTATCTGTGTGTTTCCTTTCCACTAGCTAAAAGCTAAAAGGACCAACGTCTATGAATGGACCCGTGCATGGGACCAGTGTGCAGCCTGTAAGGGTCTTCATACCAGTCACAACAAGTCTCTTACCTGGCTGCCTTCTTTTTGCCAGAAGACGGCCGGCGGAGGGTTTCCTTTGGTGCCGCAGAGGAAGGTTACGGTGCGACTCGGGGCCGTGATCTGGTCCCGTGGCCGGACCACGATCTGAGGGGGCACTGCAACGCAGACGATGGAGAGAAATCGTTAATCGGGGCAGAAGTCTCCGTGCTCGCTGAGTGAGGAGGCTTAGTAGAGTGAGAACGTGCCTTAAGGCCTCTTTATCTCCCACACACACAGACCAGGAGGCAGTGGATGCTCACCTGACTGCCTCAACACGTACAGTAAAGGCCACAAAACATTTATTTTTGGGATTCAGAGGCAACAAAGTCAAGAGAACATTTCTCAAATAACACAATAAGTGCATTGAGGAGACTGCTGATACATCACCAGCTGTTATTCATCAGCTGCTCCTCACAGTATCAATATACATCATGTCCACAGATTCAGTCCACCAATTATTCTTGATTCAACATTTTAACATCGGATGAGCTTGTGGGAATGAATCAACCCATATCTCTGGGTTCATATATAAAGATGTATTAATTACTGATGCTTTGAAGCTATCAAAACAAAATTAATAAGAATCCCTTGAGTAACACACAGTTTTAGGATATTGAAGCCGTCACACACTGAATGCACAGAGAGGGGTCAAAAAGATTGATGAAGAAATGCAGACGAGTGAAGTCAAACAAGGCTGGACAGATTCAGCTGGACGTTGATGAAGCTTGAAGCTTCCTCTCTACTTGATATTGTAGACATGAAGCCTGAGCGGTTTGCTTCTGGCTTGTAGCGACTCAGAAACACAGCCTTTCAACAGGATACTGCCAGGCTGTTTGGTCTCACTGCGACGACATCGACTGCTGCACAGCATTGACTAGCACTAGTGATGAAAGGCACACAGGAGGAAGAGGACGCGTCTGTCTCCTCAGTAAATCATCTGTTGACTATTTGGTGGTCATTTATTTGTGCTTTTTTTTCTCTCTCTCCCTCAGCTCGCCCATCTCTTTCTCCGTCTTTTTAGAAACAATCGGAAAGTGTACTTTGAATGTTATCGAGCAAAGGGAAAAGCTCTCTCTTCATGTCTTCATTGGGTACGGAAGAAGCGGAACACAAGCTAAAGTTCTTGTGGTGAAACAAGGGAGTGAAGAGGCACAACTGTAGGTCCAGACTCTATGGGGGCGGGCTTTGCAGAGCGGAACGTCACTGATTGGCCAAACGCGTGGCAGGGTAGTAGTGGGCGCCACTAGCATGGACATTTACTACTACTACTACTACTACTACTACTACTACTACTACTACTACTACTACTAAAACAGAAACAGAGTCAACATGAGGAGAGAGCGAGAACCAGTCCTGAGGAGGATCCCTATTCCCCGGGGCTCCTCACTACCTGGAACTATTAGGCCTTAATGGACTATTTGTCTCCAACGGGACAAAGCAGATCATCTGTGACCTTGACTTGTTGGGCTTTGATTGATGACACCTATAATAGATGCTTATTGGTTAAACTATATGCAATGACTATCAATCTCCTATGCCTATCAACCACCAGCCCAGAACCCACAGGAGTCTGTGGGTCCCCTTAATGATCCCAGGAACCAGGCTAATCAGATGTCTTTGAACATAGACGGAGGGCAGAGGAGAAAGTCTATGTTCTCACACACACACACACACACACACACACCCCTTTGATTTCTATTGATTCTGCAGCAAGTGACAGGCCTTCCTCCACAGAGGGGGGTGTGAATGCATAATGACGCCCTCCACCGGTCCTAATTGATTTCTCATCTTCCCACCTGATCTCCTGCTCCGTCTCAATCAGAACAAGAGACAGGGAGGTGGAGGTCCGTCCTCAAGAATACAAAGACTAACTAAACTAACCGCCAGCGTTTCAATTTGCATTTTCTTATTTTAAGTTTAAAATGTTGGATGACAAAAACGATCAAAAAGCTAAAAAGTCATAATGCACCTTGACATATACATTATTCTGTAGTGGCTTCGGGGTTACTTACATTATAGGCAATGTTGTCGAGTGCCCTCCGTACAATATAACTAGTTGATTAGCCAACCCAATGTAGGATGAACCCAGTAAGAGACAATAGAAACCTGACCGGTGTTGTGTTGCGTTCAGACACAGCCATGCTTCTTTGTGACCTGCTCGGTCCCCTCACACAAGCTTCCTTTCATGCCCAGCGTACACATTGCACCCCCTTGACCCGATAACGGCCATCCTAAAGACTGCTTCCACCACGGGGCCCTTCACACAGCAGGAGGGGATCCAGGTGTCAGCCCCAGGATGAATCACAGTTACGGGGGCCTTTGCAAAGATGGGCAGGGTCATGTCCTGGGGTCAAAGATGCCCCCCCCCCCCCCCCCCCCCCCAGACTAACCCTAAAGGTCAAAGCCCAAACATGCCCGGTGCCATGGATGTATGATGATGCAAGGCCTGAAATATTTAAGAAATGCTGTGTAATACTTATGTAATGCATCTCCAGGCTCACACAGATGTGACAAACACACAAGAGAAAATACACTTGTACCGTGCCAAAGCAGGCCGTTTGACAGAAAAGAAGCTCGTCAACACCTGAACGTCTTCCCCTCACGCCTGACTCAACGCCACAACTTTGACCCAAATACAGTGACAGCTCGGAATATTCAGGCTATTAAAATGCTGTTTTCGGTGCGCTACACAGCACTTGTCTGGAGAATAACAATGTTGGATTTGAGCAGGCAAGCCGGCACACTGCCTGAGGCTGTAATAAATAATTAGCAATAATGGGTGCACTCGGCACGACACTGAGCTTTAGATTTAGGGCAGGCGGAGACATTAGCATCCGTACATGGGATGGAAACAGGGAGATCGTAGCAGAGCAGCTGAAATATACATGACACAAATCTGGAAAACAATGGCTGCCTGCTGTGGAACCTATTGGCACAGTGCGTGTACAGTCATTTAGTATTCTGGGCTTCTTGCTTTTAGGTATGACAGCTTTTGTTGTAAAAACAAAACAAAACAAAAAACAGAAATGCTGTTACTGTTTATCAAACACCTTAATTTTCCAATTTTTACGAATAATATAACTGGGTGTGCAAAAATGATGGCACATAAACTGATAACTGCACTCAGAGTCAGGGAGGTAAATTGGGGAAGGTCTAAACAAAGAATCAAACACTTGACACAGGAATCTGATGAGCCTGGAGACTTGCAGAACACGGAGAACACGGCGAGAGGAAGCGCAAATAAACAAGGAGCGCCAGTAACAGTTCCAGTTCCAGTTCCAGTTCCAGTTCCAGTTCCAGTTCCAGTTCCAGTTCCACAGCGTTACGATAAGCAGTCGGACTGAAGGAGGATCGGCCGGTCTGCCTGTGGACTGGTTCACTGTGACACGTCCTCTTAAAAGCTGCAGACTTATGGCCACTCCTTACTTTTTAAAGGACCATTTAAAGTTCACGTCTACATCGTCAAGCCAGGTGACAGAAAATAAGAGAAAGAAAAAAGTCAAACCAATTTTTGGGCCCAAGACTCATTTCTAATGTTAGCGACCCGTGTCTGTTGCTTGGGGCCCTTTAAGGGAAGAAGTCATGGAGTGCAGGGGGAGGTAACCTTAGTCACGTGTACCATTAACCACATTCGCAATACATTATTTTGGAAAAGTGACCTTTCATGCAAAACCACCTCTTTCACGGCCATCAACTGTTATTTACGGTATTTTGATTGAATTCTTTCCATCCGCATTCTGTGAAGACCCGCCCTACTCTGCCTCTGATTGGCTAGTACTCTTCGCCTTCTTTGCAGAATTAATGTAGCTAATTGCTGAAGAACCGGAATGATGGAAGAAGGTTGGTTGGTAATGATTTCAACTGGCAGCATTATGCACATTAAAAAAAATTAAAGTATGTCGCTCTGCACTATTTAGATGGAATATAATTACAGATCTGTTAGAGACTTACATTTATATGTGGTGTCATATTTAAACTTATGACACCACATAAAGAAATACAAAATCTAAAAAGGTTATAAAAAGTCCAGAAACCTCTTTGAAAATCTCTGACTGGGAGGATTGTTGGGTCGTGGATTACATTGGATTTCCATGAGCCCATGGATGCATACAAGACACTTGGATAACGCAGCAGAGGAGTTTTCTAAAAGGTTTGTTGGGACGTTTTAGATTCTCATGTGCTGTCCTTGGTTCAGCCTCAAAAACCATTTGCACTGATTACATTTGATTCATCCGACGTTCCACTTTCTTTAACGTCCTTCAAAATAAAACCTTTGTCTGGGACCACAGAGCCTAGAGAGGTGAGTGCATCTATTGTTTTGGGTGAACTTTTCCTTTAACATTACATTATGTAATGGCTGCGATTGAGGCTTTTGCAGAGTCGCCCAATGTTGGCGTTCTTGTCTGGTGATAGTTCTGCTGATGTCAGCTTTCTTTGGGTTTATGGAAGAAACCCAGCAGACAACTGTTTCAACGGGCTGCTCACCACACACCGTGCTCCCACCAAGACGGATCACAGTGCGATTTGTTCCGCCGCAGTCGTGTGTGAGCACGGCGAGTCGCTCAATCGTATCGCGGAGGCTGACAAAGTGCTTACAGTCTTACCTCCCTCGCTCCCTAAACGCACACTTGACGTGTGATTTGCTCCAACATACTGATGCTATCACACACGAGGGAGACACAAACAAACACACACACACACACAGGCTCCCAGCAGGAGGTCCTCAGGGCCCTGGATGTGACAGGCAGCTGTCACAGTCCCACGCTGATGCAGACAGCCTGTTTCACACACGCACGCCTGAGTAAACACACTCTCACGCTGCTGCTGCTGCTGCCGCATGGGGCTTCAGCTGCACCCTTTCTTTCACATACACACACGTGAGGAGGTAGTTATTTCACAAGCATAATGTATTACAGCCGGACCATAATTCATTCATGCTTTTATTTAATTTGGAGTGGGACTTGTGTCTGTTTATCCGGCATCAATATATGAATATAGAATATAGAATACTACAATTATAACTAATAGAAGTTATGGCAAGGGCTCTGCATTTCTGGAGGCAGAGAAGTGAACCTTCCCCACAGGGTACATGACAGAGATATTCAATTGGATAGAATTAAAAAAGGAAGGTCACCCTGCCTGTACACACGATGTAGAGCATGATGTTAACATGTGGTACAGTCGTTTTCCTTCTCTCAGCTTTCTTCATTCCCTCCGAGCCTGGCTGCACATTTACAAACAGAACTTAGTCAAGTCAGGCTTGAGACAACTCAAGTTGTCTGAAAGCACATCAGCTCTGTAATTCAGGAAGAAATCTCAATGGAATATGGAGCAAATGAAGCGCTGGTCTCTGTTTAGCTTGGCCTTCTTGCTCAGCATCCAGGGTAAGCTTGGAAGCAGAAGGACAATTAGACCAGTCAGGATGTCCTGATGGGTATCAGTCATGCTTGGTGTGTTAGTCCGAGGTTTGAGGGAGTTTGCTATTCTGACCAAAGTCAGGTAATGTGAGATGTTATAAAACCTCATCAAACGTGCATCCAGCCGGATGAGGGATCTGCGCCTTAAAACGTGTAAAAGTGTGTGTCAGATGAAAAGGAAAATGTTCAAATTCTCCTCTTGGCACTATGACATTGTTTTCTTGTAGAATTGAGGTGTTTAAGTTCCCCGATTGGGCACTCCCCACCTCATGCCCACCTCATGGTGGGGAGTGCCCAATCGGGGACCTCACTGTGCAGTATTTGAGTCCAAGACAAATGTCCCTATATGGACAATAATTTCCTTTATTTATTAGCAAGATTGACTATTCCTTAAGAAAATATTCTATTGCCTAAAGTGGCAGTAGGTAAATCAAGAGAGAACCTGGAATGAGCATACAGCCAATGGAGAGCGCTCTGGGACTTGACAGGGATCCAAACCTCTGTTCAGTTGCCTATCCTCCTCTTCCATCATGAACAGAACCTGCTTACCTATTAACACAACAGGTGTTTTATGCTGCCTTTATCAGAGAAACAAAATCTGGATTTCTAGTTTAAATCCTGTTTATTACCGTTGCTTTGGACTGCAGCCGAGCTGCTAACGGTAGCCGACCTGCTAGCGGTAGCCGAGCTGCTAACGGTAGCCATGCTGCTAGCGGAAGCCATGCTGCTAGCGGCAACCGTGCCGCTAGCGGCAACCGTGCAGCTAGCGGTAGCCATGCTACTAATGACAGCCGTGCTGCTAGCGGTAGCCGTGCTGCTAACAGTAGCCATGCTGCTAGCGGTAGCCGTGCTGCTAACGGTAGCCATGCTGCTAGCGGTACTAGAGCTGTGATCACAAAGGGATCCAACAATAGAGGGGGTTGTCTATTGCCACTTTATGCATGCTCATGTAGTCCGGAGTCTTAAAATGTAATTTCCTTGATACCAGCCGAGGGCTACTAATGAAACAATACTGACAACTAAGGACTGGAAACAATCTCTTTGCGCGTTGTTGTGAACATGTGTGAAGAAAAGTTTATTTCACGTAGTGTGGACCCATTAGTCACCCCCATTAGCCCAAACCTCTGCAGCAGAGCACTGTTGCTCTAATGGTTATAAATCTGTTGATGCCCTCTACCAATGTGTGGCTTAAAAGGGTTACTTCATCCCTCTCAATTTCATCCCGCGCACATGAAGGGACTGAGAGGTGGCAACAGATGAAATGTTGGAATGGTGTGAGTCTGTGAAGCATCAAGATACAGAAACGAACAGTAAAAAAACCACAACACACACAAACACACACAGTCATCTCCATTGAGCTACTGAAACATTCTTGTTCTTGTGACGGTGGGAAAAGTGAGCGTCCGACTCCTCAGACACCAGGAAAACTGCTTCCCTCGACTACATGTTTGTCTTCCAGTATCGCCGATGAAAAGCTCCTGAAGACGACAACATGTCCATGGTTATACTTCGGTACCTTTCCATTACACGGCGCACAAAAGGAGCATTTCCGCTCACAGCTTTGTGCCATTTAATCAGAAGTACACAAGAACACTTGGTAACGTTATCGTGCCCCAGCAGCCTGGAGTTAAATGACGAGTTTGTCAGCTTCCCAACCACACCGCTCTATTGGCTGGAAAAAATGTCAGAGCACAGAGGCACTATTTTTCACAGCGAAGAAATTGAATTGTCAGATCATGTGTGATTAATCAGTATATTACTGCAGCACCGTGATACCACAGTCATTTATTTATTTATTTTGTAATGTAAAAAATATGCCTGCTATTAACTGGATCTTTTTTCTTTGAAAGCTCCACCCAGATGAGCTGAAGCATGACTTAAGTGCAAAGAAGTCTAGAGGTACTTAAAAAAGTGAAAAGGGGTTTACCTCCAACATGGCAACCTAAATCTGTATGACTGTTTTTCTCTCTGTTAAGTCACACTCTCACACACACACACATACACACACACACACACACACACACACACACACACACACACACACAGGATGAAATGGAATACTTACTGGATGGGCCGACTGATGGAGTGATGCAGAAAGGTGGAAAAGAGAAGAGGGGAAGAGGCAGATGAATGAGATGATGAGGTCACAGTGAGCAACAAGGAGTGAGACTCTGCAGCACCACAGCCGCTCAGGTCTACTCAGCATTCATAGTCACTGCAGGTGTAATTAATAACGTTAATAGTGGCCTTGTTCCATTTGGGTGGACCCGGGTACAGCGTGCCGTCTCACTGGTGTGACTGTGACACGCTTAACAGAACATAATTAATATGATGAGCATTGCCTGTGTTTACCCTGATGTGACGCGACAACGTGGCTGCTGAGAAATATGGAAATGAAGCGGTCCCAACAGGCAGGAGGGTTGGCCGGGGGGGCGGAGGGGGGGATGGACTGAATGTGGACATCTAGGTGGAGGTAGGAGGTTGTGTTCTGATGGATCTGTGGTGTTGTTAAGGGGGGTGATATTATCCATAATCCTGCAGCTGCATGATCCATGAATCAAACTCTGTTCATCTAACGGCTGCTGCTGAATGACTTCTTCATTCTGCTGCTACATTCACTAGCCCTATTATAAACATATACTTATAATAACTACGAATAATGCTTGATAACAATAATCATAACGTAGTATACACCATTTAATAATGATTTCTAAGGCCAAGTATCATAATTCTGGCACAGATGTATTATTATTCACATTTAATGTTTTCTTTTTTTACTAATAGCTATCACCATAGAACATCCCCATATGATTATTACAGAGAGTGTTCAGAAAATGTCTATTTAAATATGCAAACGAGACATTCTCTTATTAAATATGTGCTCATTTTCATACATTTTCTGATTAGAAATGTGAACATTGGATAAATAATTGTTCATTTTGTTGACATATTAGAGTCACATGTTTTTACAGAGGGACATCCCCTTCTAAGTGATGATTGTAATGCATGATAAAAACATGTGCATCAGTTAGTTGCTGCATGTGGATACAGTGTGTCGACAGGTGTCAGAAGTCTGCTACAGAACAAAACCCTAAATATTCCCTTTTATCATCATAAATGACAGATTTCTCTTCCCAGGGCCTCTCTTCAAGGGGCTGATCTTATTTGAATGCAATCTCACTGCTTTTTGATCTGCTCTCTCTCCAGAGGGATGACGAGTCGAGACTCAAAAGGAACTCCAAATCCAGTTTTCACTTTCCCCCTCTTATAGTTTCAGCGAAGAGCACGTTACCAGTAGCACGCAATGGGGAGTCTATTCACGGGCTTTCATATGGCCAATATCATATTCACATCTTGATAAGAACTTGATGGCACATCTCACACAGAAGCCACTGGGAGGTGTTTTGTGATGCATCATAGCAAAACTGTCCATCTGTGCCAATATACTCCACTACTGTATTCAGTGATGAAAGGTTGTGCCGGAGCACTGACGTTTTACTTGTTGAACAATATGGATTGAAATAATTTAATAATAACTTTATGAATTATAAGTAAGAGGAAAATGACACCTTATGTGAGACATTTACTGGAAATCAGACATTGTGGCACTTTCTTTCGTCATTATTCACAAATATCATGAAATCAAATGAGTCCACTATTCAATCTCTACTGGCACTGTGAGATGGAGCTGTCAGGGATGGACCCCTGAAGTGTTCTCCATGTCTCACCGTGCACTTGCAGGGTCCCCGATGACTCGGCTTTGCCCACGCTGTTCTCCGACACGCAGGTGTACGTGCCCTCGTCCTCGCCTCGTACCTGGGTCAGACGCAGACTGTTGTCGCTGCGGATCTCAAACCTGGAAAGACATTAAGGCTTTTCTCAAAACTGCACTTGTTGGTGATTTATTTGATGCAAACTGCAAAGTTATGTGAGTCCATTGAACCTTTGAGATGTAACAATGTGCAGAGCTATCAGGCTAAGAACGAGGCTGCTCTGGAAAGTTTCTGTAATGCAGTCGGCAGCATGGGACTGGGTTTGGTGAATCCTACATTATTGTTTTATAGCTTTAGGCTCCCTGTGGAGATCTGGATCCTGCTGACAAGTAGGGAACGTTTCCCCTGAGGGATCATTAAAGTTTCATCCAGTCAAACCCACAGAGGCACCAACAGTCACTGTGTTGCAATCCTCTCATGACTGCTAACATGTATCACTGGCATTACTTTATCTTTAAAGGTACAGGGCTGTTGGATAAATACGTTGCTTTGTATTCGGATGACCTTCACAAGATGCAGGACTTTTGATTCCTATAATAAACTTGTATCTTTGGAATGTACGGCGGCGGGAATTTGTTCATATTTGACGTCCAAACATCATCCTTTCAAAAATGTGTGTATTTTGCAATTTTGTTGGCTTAATGCGAGGGTGAGTAATGTATTTTAGAAAAATGATATTATGTTATATATATATGTATTCTAATTTTAGTTGAAGGGCCCTGGTTTCTGCTCACAGGACACTAATATACGCCGGTCCTATCATTGTATTCAGCCTTAATGAAATGACTGGACGCCTGCCTATCCATGCACTCATTGCAACACCAGTTTTCCAAAGCTATGAGTCCTAACACTGTTGATCAATTTGGGGGCGTGGCTTTGGCCGGAGGCCAGAAGGGTCAGTGCTGCCGACTCGGTGACTTCTGGAGCTGCTAGCTACCGTCTTTGGAAAAGAGTTGGGCCAGGTTTCTAGGCCGGACCCTTCTCCAAGCCCAGCGTCTCTAACTTTACCTTCACAAGCTGTGGGAACACATCCCTAAGCACAGAACATTGGGAGCAGCAGGGTGGGGCAGATAACAGATCCTCTCCTCCGTACCTGGCCCGGGGCAGCTCTCCCTCCTCCCTCCGCCAGCGGACAGTCGGCGTCGGGTCTCCGTGCACCTCGCAGAAGAAGTCCACCGTGTCGTCTGCCAACACCACCTGGTTCACCGGCTGCCTGGTGAACACCGGCCTCTCTGAAGACCGGGAGAGAGGATTAAAAATGCTGCCGGTACCAAACTTAAATGAGCCCTCCAGGGCAATTAGATTGCTGTAGCAGCCGAGACTAAGATGTGGATGAGAATAAATAGTGACTGCAGAGGAAATAGATTGTGAAAACTAAATCACCACAACTGAACGGGAACAGGAAGGAGGCATCATCATTGTTGGAGTTACAGTGTTGAGCTAAACAGGTGGGGGGATCCATCTGGGTGCATCTGTCCAGAGAGACAGATGTGAGCTCTTATTGTGATCAGAATTTAAAAAATGGTGACAGCCGAAAGAAATTAGTGCAGATCTGCACTAGCTATTATCTTGCAAACTTCCCGCATGGCAGTACTATCACAGATAAGCAGGAAGTGTCTGGTCATTTTCAGGAACCATACACTGATAAATGAGGCGGTACACGCTGGGTTTAGGTTTACTGTTGTTGGAAAGGAGCAGCATCTGGGTGATGAGGAGGAGGGGTTTGGTGGGCAGAAAAGAAAATATCAATCCTCTATCTGTTTCCTTGGATCAATACACACTTTGGGAGCGCTTATGCTGCCGCTCTGCTGAGCAAAGCAGAGACTCAAAGACAGGGGTGGAAGCAGAGAGGTCGGGGGAGCAAAGCAAAGGGCAGCTGGGAGGGAAACATCCATCTTCTGCTCCAACATCAGCCCAGGAGAAAACTAATCCAGGGTTTGTGAGGCTGACTATAAGAACCAGTACACATCTTTCCTTAGAGTTACAGGATAGTCCTTTCCTAAATGAAAGGACATTTATTGAAGTCCAATACTTCAATCCAATGACTCCAACGTAGACTATTAACACTGTAATGTGTATATCATTGTATAACCGTAACAATTATTATTCCAAGATACAGACTTCTCTGTTTTCAAAGGAAGTGGCAATGTGATGATAAATTAGATCAATATAACTCCCATATGTTCCATTTCCCATGCGGTGTCATTTGCCGAGACCCACCAAACACCACCAGCTCAGCGGGATCGCTGTCTTTCTCTCCGACCATGTTGGTTCCAACGCACACGTACATGCCAGCATCGCTCTTCCTGCTGTTGGAAATCATCAATTTGCCTCCTCGCATCTGAAAAGTGAGGCAAAAAAAGGAGGAGATGGATGAAAAGGTAAACAAAGTGTGCACACACACGTGCACGCTCCAAAATAGCAGCTTTAGAAATCTGGCTTCATTGTATTTCCACCTTGTGTATTTCTAGAAGGTGGTGTTCTGAGCAACTGCCTTGAAGGATTCAATTAAACAGCAATCGATGCAGTTCAATAGTGATGCTGCTTTTCAATGATCAACAATGATGGAGTTGGATTGATTCTTAATTAGCGCGTCCTCATCAAAAAAGAACAACTCAGAATTATTGATTGGTCAGTGTATGGAAAATGAGCTTGTGTGACCGTAACAACGTATTATCTGTCCAAAACTTACAGTGATCCTCTCATCTCGGTCGTTGACCCGGATGTTGTTCCTCTTCCAAGAGATGGTGGGCTCAGGGTGGCCTCTGGGGGGGATGCACTCCATGACAGCCGGCTCACCTGCTGCTACCACCACATCACTGGGCGTCTGACGGAAGTCGTCTCTCAGAACTGGAAAAGAAGAGACGAGGTTAGAGTCTTTGTCTTTCACCTGGCTTTGCCTCAGTGTTGTTCTGCCGACTGCCCTGACATTGACCTGTCCATGACACTTTTCTTTATCCGTCTGTGCATGAAGTCCGGTTAAAGTTGTACTGACGTGTGGCATGAATGCCAAAAAACATGAATGCCAAAAAACATGAATGCCAAAAAAGTGCAAATCCTAAATTAGGATCATCGCTCACTGTTTGACTGAGCGGAGTAACACAAAGCATATAATGTAGGGCTGTAACATGGCGTCCCTATGGTCTTCATCCAGTCCGTGTCATGTGTGTGGCGAACACACACACAGTAGATGCATTATTCAATCTGACTCACACACAGATACACACACACACACACACAGTTAGCAAACGTATAAATACACTTGGATACATTGGACCTCTGATGAATCAGTGATCTAGAAGGAAGCCACTGCAATCCAGAATATAACTCTTGTGCTTCCCCTGAATCCATGAATAAAACATGAGATTTGTCTTCATATTCCAACATCTTGCCTGTTACCTGAAGGCACTGGGCTTCTTCTCTCCTATTTCAGTCTCTAAGGCTCTGTGACCTCTCACATTACAGGTGTGGAGGATGGTTTTGTCCTCTAGAATGATGGACTGACAACACCTCAGAGACCGATGCCATGCAGGCCTGCAGGGTACGTCTGGCCCCAGCCACTCCAGGGACGTACAAAGGGGATAAACCAACGAGACAAAGGTTTCCCAGTCCATTCCTAACTGGCCCGACCATCCCCCCCAAAAAGACGCCAAAAGCATCTCCCCGCAAACTTCCCTTTCACATCACAATCACTCCCTCTGCATTTATTAAGAAATGTCTGAAAACGAGCAGCAACACTTTCAAAACAGCATTTGGAGGGCATCAAATGTTCAACCCTCAAATATTCCACAAAGTTCTCTTTGAAGCGACGGCAAGATGTGAGATGTGGACATCAAGGAGCTGGTGGATGATTAATTGATGCCAAAGGAGAGCACGGCTGATTTGCATACTCCCTTACATTATATTGATATGTCTCATTGAGGTATTAATAAGTTATATCAACGTAATGACATTCCGCTCATGTCCTGAGTGTGCTGAGCTCTCCAGGGCTGCTGAGGCTGACATGAAGAGAGGACTCAGTATTTCACCTTAAAAAGAGCAAGTCATGTCAGAAACTGCTGTTCTAGTTTGGGCTCTTCACAGAGTATGAATGTTACATAACGCGTATGTCTGTAAAGGCTGAATAAGACTAAACTGACTGAGCACATTAACACCATATACTTCTTCAATGAGTACTCATCTTCGCATTCAACACTGTTTAACATTTATGCATTATCACCTTTCAGGTTGAAATGTGTCAACAGCAGCAATCTTTACACATTCGAGACCAGGGGTGGAAATGACCTCATTTTGTAAATATTATTTTGGATTTATGATTGAGCAGATGGAACCCTACAATTATTACATAAAGTCTTAAGAACACCTCGGATCATAAGTAAAACATTCATTGACATGGTTGTGGTGGTATCTCCATACAGTTGATGAATCATTAGCCATCAGCTTTTGTTTGATGTATTCTTGGAGGATTGGACCTTTGGGCTGAAGGACGAATGGGCTTCCAGTCCACTGGGACATTTGGGTTTTGGAATAATGAGCCGGCCCCATACCATTAACATTTGAGACTCGGTCCTCTTTGGGGAATGAGAAAGCCCGAGAAGCTGGTCCCGACATTTAAGAGCATCACGAGTTGTCAGAAGGATTGATGGATGGGGATTGAATACATATTGGCCTTTTCATTAACGCGACACGTAGGGATGTAAGATCGTCTGTGCTTCTGCTTCCAGCACACGTCGTTTCATTTCTACTCTGGAAGTTAAGGAAGGTATTCTTTCCAACTCCATCCAATACCCCTGGGACTCCCTGTACAACCGGAGTTATTTGATCCAAAGGCATTTCCTTCTGAAATGTGTCTTCAGTAGCGAGTGTTTTATTTACATTTGCCCTGAGAATTAATAGAATACAAAACAATTTTCAAAGCTTATATTTTCATGTTCACTTGATATGGGAGGCCTTGAGGACCGAAATGAGCAAACGAGAGAATATGTTATTACAGAGGGGAGAAAAAGATGCTGCGAGTCATCCTTCATTGGTGCCAGTGGCTGAAACAAAGTGTATGTAAAGCAGAGACATGTGTTAGTGCTTGGCAGTAAATGCCTCCATTTTATCCTCACCGTCTAGCACTACTGATAGATCCCTGGATGTGTGCTTCTATATTGTATTTACGCATGTCTTCATACATGGGTGGCTGTGTAAGTGAGAACCAACCCCGATGTAATGTCACAGACCAGCTGGGGGGAGTCACCGCCTCATGTCATTAATGACACGCCACCCCTAATGACATCACAGGACATTATCATCACCATCCGGGTATCCATGTGTCCATAAATCCATCCACATAACCTCGCTAGACCTTTGACATTTCTCTATCTGAAATACCTGGCTGTGTGTGAAAAATGCATCGTATCTCAAAGTCAGGCCGGGCGCCGCAAAGACTCATTTCTCTTCTTGTCAAGATAGCGCGGCGTCCTGTTTGAGTGCGGGAGAACGTGGGCGTGTCCGCGTCGACATAAATCAGCCTGGTTGGTTTGTAATCAAGGTCATGTCCGTGTTTTTCATTTCCTCATTAGGAGTGAGGAGCTTGCCTTCGCCCTGATAAAGTGCACGTCTATGCATTTCATTGTGGGCACAGAACCACTATGTTGCTGTCTTTAAAAAAAAAAAAAAAAAAAAGAAATCTGTCTCTTATTGCCACTTATGGCTTCAGTCAGTCCATATCCTGATAGCCAATTACTTAGCCCCACAGCGTTTGGGGCCTTTCCAATCCTGGAATGAGATGCGAACAACACCCCTGACCTTATCCGTACCTGCCACTGACATTTCTCCCGATCTCTATTCACGACAGATTACGAAACCCTGACTAAATTGTTCAGTGAGCTAACCCATCACGCAAAGCGGGGAGGGAAAGGGGCGGCGCGATGCTCTCCGAGTCTGAATTACCATGAAAGGACCGCCGCGGTGACCTGTCACACACCACTCGGAGACCCTGGCTCCAGGGGCCCTGATCTTTCCCCGTTCTGCCCTCTGCACTCTCCAGATCTGAGCGAAAAGAGGGTGTCTAGAAGTTTATTAGGCACTGGCAATTACCCATGAGGCCCTTTGGGGCCCATATTAAGTGGGTGCTCTTTGACCCTTTCTCTAAAGCCCTTCAACAAAGCCAAAGTAATCCCCACCACTGGGCCTGAACGGAGAGCTTTAATCAGAGCACAGTAACACACACAGATAAGGGGCGCATGAAATATGATGTCGGATTGGAATGGAAACCTTAAAAATGCATAACATACATCCTACAACCAGAGTCTCACATGTGACAATACAAACCAGAAGACGATATCTGTCTCCCAGTGGGGATGTTGTTGACCCATGAGAAGTAGTGCTGGCTTTGGATCTTTAAAGCTCTCGTTAGTGGGCTCAAGTGTAGTATGTGGACGGCTGTGGGCCATGTTGTGGCTGTATGGGATGTTTCATTGACACCAATCACAAGTGGGTTGTTTCGTCAGGTACTAATTCATTGTGTTAGCCTCCACTCATATTATCATTGGATCACTTTATGTATTTATTGTTTCAGGAGCCCCAACAATGGAATGGAATAGATTAGACCATCAAAAAGAAAATACATCAGTTGTTGCCATTTTTCTTGTAAAAAGGCCGAAACCCTCTTGGGGTCTCAAAGGAGAGGATTTGATGCTTTTCTTTGTCGTATATTAGTAAACTGAATATCTTTGGCTTTTAACCTGTTGGGTTGTGGGTGTTGTTAACATTTTATAGCAAAACGATGAATCGAGAAATTAAATCTTGAGTCGCAGCGCTAATCGTTTCTTGGGTTAATTTCTACAAATCGACGTCACGATATGAAATCCGCTCCTCAACACATCTAATAATCCAAATGAGATCCGTGAGGCTTTTAGCTTCCCTGTCTGCGACAGATTGCTGTCTGACTGTATCTTCACACAATGACAAGCGCATTAGTCACAAGAAAACAAACGACGGCCATCTGCAGGCAGCATTGATCAGCTTGTGACGCACACTGATGGATGTGTGAGTTACAAATGACACGCAACCATTACAACAATTAAAACAATCTATTCTTCGCCCCCCAAAAAAGTGTTGTTATTGTAGGGAAGTAATATTAATGTGTGACCACTGGACTTGTATTTTACCACATGGGCAAAGTAGCACGACCCGGCTGTATATCAGGGCATCATTTGAGCATTTAATTGGACATGAAAAACACCTTTGGGGCGAGCTCAGGCTCACTTTTAATTAAATGGTTTTATCGCAGTCGTTAATGTTCCAAGGACTGTGTGTGTGTGTGTGTGTGTGTGTGTGTGTGTGTGTGTGTGTGTGTGTGTGTGTGTGTGCGTGGGACAGAACCCCCTCAAGAATATATATTCAGATGGCAGAGAGAGAATGACGGATAGTCCCTTGGCAGGCTGAGCAAAGCGAGGGATGGAGGGATGGGAGTTGAGAGAGAGGCGCCGTCGGGTTCAAGCGCTGTTGTTGGGGACTG